>NW_026869063.1:0-171986 GCF_020745735.1 Hemiscyllium ocellatum
GATCGGCTCAGGCTTGAAGGCCTGTTCCTGGGCTGTAAATGTTCTTTGTTCTTTGTTCTATATGATGTATATCTGATATTGTTGGCTGTTGTTTTTTAAAGGTTTGTTTGAAATTATTATTCACCTTCTAATGTAATAATGGAGTTACGTCCTTTTTTGTCATTATTTTTGTTTAATAGGCCAGCAGGAAGTCATTCAGCAATTTTTCTGCCTTTCTTTTCTCAAGCAGTCTTAACATTTCATTTTCATATCCTTGATTCAGCTCCATTTCCAGCATCTTTGTAGGCAGTTTGTTCCATGTTATTGTCACTGGAATGAAGTTTTCCTCCATACATACCTAAGCCTATCTGGCTGCATGAGGGTTTTCAGGTTTCTGTGGCCTGGATAATATGTGATCAGCCGGCATCTGGCAATCTAAAGGAATTGCCACCTATGTTATGTTCATTTAACTGTACTGACAGTGATCACTTATTTTGTGATTTTTCTTTGCAGGAAGACGTGCAGAAAGAAATCTGAAAGCAAATGATGCATCAACTTCTGACAGAGCCACTTGATTCATTGGGCCTTGAATATCAGCAGCCATTCCAATCTAGAAGACATGTTTGCTTGAAAGATTTTGGGACATTGGGTGTGGCAGGAAGAATACTGAGACACCCGAGTGAGGGAGATTCAGTGCGCTGACTGTGAAAAGTGCTTCAAACCATTTACTCAGCTTAGGGGAATCAAACTCTCACCCCTCACGGTGGGGATAGACTGGTAATTTCAAACCCAGAAACACACAAGGAAAGCTCCTTCAATGGGGAAACCGTGGAAATGTGGGGACCGTGGGAAAGGATTCCCTTCCTCATCCGTGCTGGAAACCCACAGACTCATCCACACCGGGAGAGGCATTCACCTGCTCAGTGTGCAGGAAGGGCTTCAGTCGGATCTGCCATCTGCAGTTGCACGAGTGGGTCCACAAGGGAGAGAAGCCATTCACGTGCCCCATGTGCGGGAGAGGGTTCACTCAGACAGCTGCACTGCTGTACCACCAGCGGCTCCACACCGGAGAGAGGCCATTCACCTGCTGTCAGTGCCGGAAAGGATTCACCTGCTCCTCCACCTGCGGAGGCACCAGTGAGTTCACGCGCCATCGCAGGGGGATTGAACGAACGATGGCCGAGTGCCAAGTGCTTATGCACGAAACGCGATTCTCCTGCCCCTTGGATGCTGCCTGACCTGCTGAGCTTTTCCACACCACGCTCTCGACTCTGATCTCCAGCATCTGCAGTTTTCACTTTCTCCTCGAGGGCAAGGTTGGACTTGTCTTTTATTCACTCATTCACTCCTTACAGCCTCTCCTTTGTTGTGGCCTAACTGCACATACATCAATGCAAGTTTCAGAAAGATTTTTGCAGCTTTTGTTTTGGAAAAATAACATTCTTCCCGACTTTAAACGAGTTTCTGAATATACGGTTTTAGTTATTCTCAATTTTAAATATCAACTATTTCCCACATGCCGTGCTTCCCAGGTAAAGTCATCACCATCCATTCTCTATTCCCTGATAAAGACTTCCATACAGCGATCAAAGAGGGCTGAGGCACGAGAAAGGACGATTGTGGGGGTGCAGGGGATGAGGGGGTCGCTGGTGGTGGTGGAGAAAGGAGGGAAATGGACAGGGGAACAGACTGTGGTTCAGAGGTTGTTGGGGGGGGAGAATAGAGGGTGCAGTGTGAGGAGAGAGAATGGGCAGGGGGCAGTGAATAGGGAGAAAATGGACAGAGGGGGCAGAATGTGAAGAGAGAGACGGCACAAATGCCACCTTCTCCAGGCCTGGTGTCAATGTCCATGAACTGGAACCCACTCCTCCTACATTTCTCACAATACACGTGGCTAACGCAGTGGAACCCATATCATCCTTCCAGGCCATTCACACCAACCTTCCCAACAGCATCCCACTTAGACTCACTCGATTACGCTACAGCCCTGCAGTTTCCCATGGCTATTTCCTGATGAAGGGTTTTGCCCGAAACGTCAATTCTTCTGGTCCTCGGATGCTGCCTGACCTGCTGTGCTTTTCCAGCTCCACACTCTCGACTCTAATATCCAGCATCTGCAGTCCTCACTTTCGCTCAGTAAGGGGTGAATGTTCTATTCTAGTCTTTTAGATCTTTTAAAATCCTTCCCCCATACCCTAAGCCTCTACCCTCTAGTTTTGGAATACTCTGCCCTGGGGAAGGACAGACAGAACGTTGAGAAGCCAGACAAAATGCAAAAGAAATAAAATGTAGAGCACAGGGAAAAAAATTGGCAAAATAAAATAGCGTCGGCATTTGTCTCCCGTATTCGCATTTGGACGCTTAATATTTGTTATGATCGGGAGGTGCCTGTGTTGGACTAAGGTGTACGTGCTCAACTTTGGACTGCTGTGCTGTATCAGAGTTGAATATTGTGGCGCTGGAAAACCACAGTAGGTCAGGCAGCAACTGAGGAGGAAGAGGGTTGACGTTTCGGGCACGAGCCCTACATCAGGAGTGACGTGTGGATAGACAAAGGGGCCTCAGTGTCCTTCCACACCAGTCACTGCCAGTTGTCAGAAAGTGCAGCAAGCAATGAGCAAAGCAAGTAGTATATCAGCGAGAGGAATTGAGTTCAGAAGTGAGGATGTCTTCCTGCAGTTAGGTCGGTATTGAATTTATTCAAGGCTGAGTTCATGTGATTTTGAAGAACGAAGAAGTTATGGGAGGAGGCAAGAGAAATGGTTTTAAGACCAGTACAGAACAGTTACAGAGTCATACAGCACAGAAACAGACCACTCAGTCGAACACGTCATGCTGATGGTGTTCTGAAACTAAACTGGGCCCACCTGCCAATGATTGGCCCATATCCCTCCGAACTTTCCCTATTCATGTACTTATCCAAATGTCTCTTTTAAACATTGTAACTGTACCTGCATCCAACAACTCCTCTGGACATTGATTCCTCACACGAACCACTCTTTATCTTTAAAAAAAAGGTGTGCCCCTCATGTCTTGTTAAAATATTTCTTTCTTCACCTTCAAAATTTGCTCCCTAATCTTGAAACACCCACACTAGGGAAAGAATACTTGCCTTTCACCTCATTTATACCTCTCATGATTTTATAATCCTCTCTAAGGTCACCTCCAACCTCTGATGCTCCAATGAAAAAAGTCCAGCCTATCCATCTAGATGCAGGTATGTTTATATCCAGTTATGAACTGTTCAATGCTGGTGCCTGCTTCCAATTCTCTCACTGTATCCAGGACAGCAAGAGACCATATGACATAGGTGCAGAAAACCCGTTTTGAAATATGGATTTTGGAAAGTCAGATCAGGGCAGGATCTACACATTTAATGGGGAGTGTTGTTGAATAAACATACCTTGGAGTGCTGGTTCATAGTGGAGTCGCAGGTAGACAGGATAGCAAAAAAGGTATTTGGTATATTTGCTTTTATAGGTCAGTGCATTTCAATATAGATGTTGGAGGTCATGTTGCGGCTGTACAGGACATTGATTAGGCCACTTTTGGAATCCTGCATTCGGTTCTGGTTTCGCTGCTACAGGAAAAGTGTTACGAACTTTTGCAAGGATTTGGAAAAGATTTACAAGGCTATTGCCAAAGTTGGAGGGTTTGGTCTATCTGGAGAGGCTGAATAGGCTGGGCTGTTTTCTCTGGACCATTGGAGGCTGAGGATGACTTTATACAAGTTCATAAGGAGCATGGATAGGGTGAATAGCTAAAATCTTTTCCCCAGAGTAGTTGCGTCCAAAACTAGAGGGAATCGGTCTTAGGTGAGATGGGAAACATTTCAAGGGAACTTTACAGGCACCTTTCTTACACAGAGCGTGCTGTGTGTATGGAAAGAGCTGGCAGAGGAAGTGGTGGAGGCTGGTATAATTAAAGCATTTTAAAGGGCATCTGGTAATAGGGAGAATTGAGAGGGATATGGGTTATGTGCTGACAAATGAGACTATTTAATTTGGGATATCTGGTCAGCACGGACAATTTGGACTGAAAGCAGCAGAAGTGTCATTGTGAAGACTGGACTGTCAGATCAGCTTTCAAGGATGTTTTGTCCTTACTGGGAGCAGAAACTACAATGAAATCTTTCATTTGTGAGACAGCAACGGAGTGAGTGAGGACATTCATGATATTGGCGGAAAGTGGGAATTTGTTGCAATGTGGAGTTGAAGTGATTGAAGTAAAGTGTGCTGAGCAGGGAGCCTAGTGAAGGGTTAGGTGAGTTTTTGTTTTAAACTGCTTGTTTCTTTCAGCCTCCAACATTGTATTTCCAATGCTGTCCATCAGTGGGAGCGGTGAATCAGTAACTGGTAGCGTTAGAAGCCTTACGATTTTCAGTACTGCAGGTATTGCATTGTCTCATCAGCATTGTAAAGGTTACTGGCAGCAGCGGGAGGTGTGGGCTGTATGCACTAGAAATGATTAAGCAGTTAGATAACACACGTACAAGAGGGCAGGGTGGGACTTGTCTTTCGATTTGCAGAAGGTGGGAGTTTCTGGTGCTGCGGTCCATGGCAAACACAACTGCGGTAAATCATAGAATCACTACAGCGTGGAAGCAGGCCATTCATCCCATCAAATCCACACTGACCCATCCGACGAGCATGCCACCCAGACCCACGCTATCTAGTCGTTTCTGCCGGTGAGTGAGACTAGGTCACAAGATTTGGGAGTAGGTTTAAGACAGAGGAGAAGGGACTGCTTTTCCCGGAGAGTGGTGAATCTATGGTAATCTCTGCTCAAGGAAGCAGTAGAAACAGCCATATTCATGACATAGTTCGATGGGATTTTGTATGGTAGGTGAATTTAGGATAGTCAGGATAATGCAGGTAAGAGGAGCTGAGACGATGGATAGATGAGCCATGATCTTAATGAATGGTGGAGTAGCTCGAAAAACCAAATGGCCTACTCCTGCTTCTATTACTGCGAATGCATAAACATGCATTTTCATGGCCAATCCGAATCAAGGCAGGTGAGCAATGTAGTGATGTGGAAACTGAACATCAGAGAATGATAGAAAGATGGGCGGCACGGTGGCACAGAGTGGGCGGCACGGTGGCACAGTGGTTAGCACTGCTGTCTCACTAAATTGCCCGTAGTATTAGGTAAGGGGTAATTGTAGGGGTATGGGTGGGTTGCGCTTCGGCGGGTCGGTGTGGACTTGTTGGCCCGAAGGGCTGTTTCCACACTGTAAGTAATCTAAAAAAAGGGACTCAGAAAGTAAATGTCCCAGTCCAAAGATGTGTAGGTCAGGTCAAATGACCATGCTAAATTGTCCATAGTGTTAGGTTCATTAATCAGAAAGAAAGGGTCTGGGTGGGCTGCTCTTCAGGGTGTCAGTGTAGACTTGTTGGGCCGAAGGGCCTGTTTCCACACTGTAGGGAATCTAATCTAATCAATCAAAACTGGATTCTACAGAACACAAAAATGAAACTGAAGACTGTATGGCTGAATGTGTGCTGCCATGTAACAAATCTGAATGAATTGACTGCACAATTGAAGAGAATAATTAAGATCTGAGACTCCTTACGGGGACATGGCTTCACGATGACAAGGATTGGATCTGAACATTGAGGGGGCACGTGGCATTCAAGTTGAAAAGGAAGCGAGGTAAAGATAGAGGGTTGGCACTGCTAATCAAAGCACTAATAACATGGTACTCTGGTGTCAGCTCGGATTTCAGGTCCTGATTTCTCTGTCCTCTTCTCCCTGTTGCCACAGAGTAAGATGTTGTCTGTTCTCGGCTCAGCTGGCTTTCTACTGAAACATTGAGCCCCTTTTACACCTTCCAGAGCAATAAATCATTCAGTCGAACAAGGCCCAATCCAAATATTCTCAGTTTGATAACCATCCAGACTGAGAGAGTCATCTGAGCAGGGAATAAAACAAGAAAAATGAAACAAAATTAAACATAATTGCACATTTGGTGCTTAAAGTGTGTTAATTAGATAGTAGAACAGAATTAGGGGTCTCCCAGGATTCTTATCATCCTCTACTTGAGGAATTCTCTCTCCCTAACAATATTTATATCAACAGAAATAAAACATTTGTTATGAAATAGACATAGAGATATACAGCACGGAAATAGACCTTTTGATCCAACACATCCATGCTGACAAGATGTCCTATATAAATCTAGTATCCCATTTGCCAGCATTTGGCCCATATCCCACCAAACCTTTCCTATTCACACATTCATCCAGATGCCTTTTAAATGTTGTAATTGTACCAGCCTCTACCACTTTCTCTAGCCTATTTACCCTATCCATGCTCCTCATGATTTTATAAATGTCCATAAGATCACCCCTCAGCCTCCGACCCTCCAGGGAAGCAGCCCCATCCTATTCAGACTCTCCTTCTACCACAAACCCTCCAACTCTGGCGACATCCTTATCAAGCTTTTCTGCACACTTTCAAGTTTCACAACATCGTTCCTATCCTATCGTAGGGAGACCAGAATCGAATGCAATAATCCAAAAGTAGCCGAACCAATGTCCTGCACTGGGGCACTGACTAATAAACGCAGGCATATCAAACACCTTCTTCACTATCCTGTCTATGTGTGACTCCCCTTTCAAGGAACTATGAACTTACCATCGAGCCATACAGCATGATCATGGACCTTTGGTCCAACCAGTCCATGCCAAACATAATCCCAAACTAAATCAGTCTCTCCTGCCTGCTGTTGGCCTGTATCCCTCCAAACCTTTCCTAGTCATGTCCTAAAACAAATGTATTTTTATTGTACCCGCATCCACCGCTTCCTGAGGAAGTTCATTGCACACATCAATCACCATCTGTGTAAAATTAGTATTTGAATGGCAAGGACGAAATGGTTTATGAAAATAAACAGCTTCTACCAAACCCACTACAGCATGTATGGTAGGAACTCTGGAGTCTTTCAAATCGGTATTTCCATGGAGTGGAGGGGGGGAGTAAAGTGTTGGATTCACAGAGGTGGGCCTCTTCTGAGAGTGTAAAACTAAAATTAAACCCCGTGCTTTGCTAGAACTCAAACCGCATTGACGTGGAGGAGAGCGAAAGGAGTTTGCAAAGTGTCCTCCCCTCCCCATGTGCTTCAGCTGCAGGGCAGCGCAGGCGCAGTGCGTCCCCCCACCCCATTGTGGACGTCACAACGTGGAGGCAGCCCTGTTAATTTCAGAGTGAAACTCCCTCCCTCTGGGTAACATCTGGGAGTAAAGCAATGTCACCCCCTTTCCATTCCTCATCCTGGGAGGGGAAGAGAGAGAGGCATGGGGGGAGTGTAGGGTGAGGTGGAGACTGTTCACTTGTAGCAACTGGAGTGACTCCATGGAGGAAGCAGGCTCTCCAAATGTGCTCAGATGCTCTCTGTCCCTCTCAAAGGTATTTTCCTTGTGTATTCTCTCAGTTTGGCACGTACACAGTTTGCACCTTGGAAAAGGTTTGCTTCTTACCTCATCTTCAGAATTATAAGGGTAGTTTCTCATGGAAGTATTTAAGGGATTGGCACATTGATTTCAAATGTTGATATATGTTGCTTCATATGGTGTATATCTGATATTGTTGGCTGTTATAAAAAACTTGTGGCTATGATTTTACACCTTCTAATGCAGTAATAGAGTTACATTCTATATTTCGTGTCTTTTTTTTATTTACTAGGACAGCAGGAAGTCATTCAGTAACTTCACTGGCTTTCTTTTCCCAAGCAGCCTTGGCATTTCATTATCATATTCTTGATTCAGCTCCATTTCCAGCACCTTTGTCGACAGCTTGTTCCAGGTTATTGCGATCTAAATTAAATTTTCCTCCATACACACTTAAGACTATCTTGTTGCATGAGGGTTTTTTGTGTCCTGCATAATATATGGTCAGCACTCATCTAGCAATCTACAGGAATTTCCACCAATGTTATGTTCATTTAACAGTACTGACAGTGATCACTCAACTTGTGATTTTTTTTTGCAGGAAGACATGCAGAAAGAAATCTGAAAACAAATGATACATCATCTTCTGACAGCGCCACTTGAGTCAATGGGGCTTGAATATCAGCAGCCATTCAATTCGAGAAGAAATGTTTGTTTTTGTCTGTGTGAGAGATTTTGAACACTGGTATGGCAGGAATAATACCGAGACACCCGAGTGAGGGAGATTCAGTACGCTGTCTGTGAAAAATGCGTCAAACAATTTACTCAGCTTGGGGAATCAAAATCTCACCCCTCACAGTGGGGAGAGACTATGCATTCATTCTGTTTTTAATTTCAAACCCAGTGCGACACAAAGAATGCTCCCCTCATGGGGAAACCATGGAAATGTGGGGTTCCCTTCCCCATTGGGGCTAGACACCCACAGATGCGTTCTCACTGGGGAGACACCATTCTCCTGCTCGGTATGCGGGAAGGGATTCAGTTGGCTGTGCTGCCTGCAGACACAACAGCGAGTTCACACCAGGGAGGGGCCGTTCAACTGCCGCCATTGTGGGAAATGATTCATTCAGTCGTCCCACCAGCAGACACACCAGCAGGTTCACAGCAGGGAGAGGCTGTTCTCATGCTCTCTGTGTGGGCAGCGATTTATCGATGCATCCCACCTCCTGAAACACCAGCGGGTTCACATGGGGGAGAGGCCGTTCACCTGCTCTGAGTGCAGGAGGGATTTGTCGATTCTTACACCTTGCTGACCCACCAGCAGGTCCACATCGGAGAGGCGCCATTCACCTGCCCTAAGTGCGAGAAGAGCTTCAGTCATGTGGGCAACTTGTGGAGACACCAGCTGATCCACACCAGGGAGAGGCCGTTCACATGCTCTGTGTGCAGGAAGGGGTTCACTCAGACATCTGCACTGTAATCTACCAAAGGGTCCATATCATGGAGAGGGCGTTCATCCGCTGTCAGTGTGGAAAGGGCTTCATCCGCTCCTCCCACCAGCGAGTTTTGGAATTTTTTGAGGAGGTAACTGAAGATGGACAAGAGAGATCCAGTGGATGTAGTGTACCTGGACTTTCAGAAAGCATTTGATAAAGTCCCACATAGGAGGTTAGTGAGCAAAATTAGGGCGCATGGTACTGGGAGCAAAGTACTGACTTGGATTGAAAACTGGTTGGCTGACAGGAAACAAAGAGTAGTGATAAACGGTTTCCTTTCAGAATGGCAGGCGGTGACCAGTGGGGTACTGCAGGGATCAGTGCTGGGCCAGCAGCTTTTTACAATATATATTAATGATAGGGTGGCAGGCTTTGGTTCATTAATATGTAAATCCCAGAACTTGTTTGAAGCACATTCTCGTCACAACGTAAGGTCTGTATCCCAATCTTAAGTGAGACTGGTTCGATTTCCAAAGTAGGAATTTATAAAATCTCACATAGATTGACTGCCTGTAGATTGTATTTGGCTCAAAAAATGGACAATGTATCTGCAAATACAAAATCACACCAAAGCCTTATATGTAAGTGTACATGCATGAGAGTGCGTGTGATTGTGTGCGTGCTTGATAAAGTGTGTGAGTGATAGAGTATCAGCCTGTGAGAGGGTGCATATGTGTGTGTCTGAGAGAGGGATCTGTGTGACTGTGAGAATGTGTGCTTTGTGTGGGTGTGAGAGAGCGTGGCAGTGAAGTGGGGTTACCTGTCATGTGACAAGAATCCAAGGTCCTGGTTGATGCCACCCTCATGTGTGGCCTCTGCTGCGCCACTAAAACTGAATAAGCAATTACATAGCACACATTGGAGAGGGCAGGGTGGGACTTGTCTTTCGATTTGCAGAAGGTGGGAGGTTCTGGGTGCTGGAAACTAGGGAAAACACATGCTGGAGGACCTTCAGCACAGAGACATGCAGCTGGAAGCCAGGCTGCAGACACGTTGGGGGAATCATCAAACCCCCTACACTGTGGAAACAGGCCCTTTGGCCCAACAATCCACACTTACCCCCCCCCCGCCTTAGAGCATCCCACCCAATAACCTCCACAGCTAATCCCTCAATTTAGAACACCCAATCCACTCTAAGCTGCACACCTTGGGAGGAAACCAGAGCACCCAGAGATTGGGAGAGGGGGTTAGGAAAGTGCAAACTCCACACAGACAATCACCCTGAGGGTGGAATCGAACTCAAGGCCCTGGCACTGTGAGGCAGCGGTGCTAACCACTAAATTGCTGCCGCGCCGCTGGCAGTCTTGGACTGAAGGAATCGATTGGCTTCATGCCAGTCCTCGTGACACTCCAGGTAAAAAATGAGGTCTGCAGATGCTGGAGATCACAGCTGAAAATGTGTTGCTGGTTAAAGCACAGCAGGTTAGGCAGCATCCAAGGAATAGGAAATTCGACGTTTCAGGCATAAGCCCTTCATCAGGAATGAGGAGAGTGTGCCAAGCAGGCTAAGATAAAAGGTAGGGAGGAGGGACTTGGGGGAGGGGCGATGGAGATGTGATAGGTGGAAGGAGGTCAAGGTGAGGGTGATAGGCCGGAGTGGGGTGGGGGCGGAGAGGTCAGGAAAAGATTGCAGGTTAGGAGGGCGGTGCTGGTTGAGGGAACCGACTGAGACAAGGTGGGGGGAGGGGAAGAGGAAACTGGAGAAATCTGAGTTCATTCCTTGTGGTTGGAGGGTTCCCAGGCGGAAGATGAGGCGCTCCTCCTCCAGCCGTCGTGTTGTTATGTTCTGCCGGTGCAGGAGTCCAAGGACCCGCATGTCCTCGGTGGAGTGGGAGGGAGAGTTAAAGTGTTGAGCCACGGGGTGATTGGGTTGGTTGGTCCAAGCATCCCAGAGGTGTTCTCTGAAGCGTTCCGCAAGTAAGCGGCCCGTCTCCCCAATATAGAGGGGGCCACATCGGGTGCAGCGGATGTAATAGATGATGTGTGTGGAGGTACAGGTGAACTTGTGGCGGATATGGAAGGATCCCTTGGGGCCTTGGAGGGAAGTGAGGGAGGAGGTGTGGGCGCAAGTTTTACATTTCCTGCGGTTGCAGGGGAAGGTGCCGGGAGTGGAGGTCGGGTTGGTGGGGGGTGTGGACCTGACGAGGGAGTCACGAAGGGAGTGGTCTTTGCGGAACGCTGATAGGGGAGGAGAGGGAAATATATCCCTGGTGGTGGGGTCCGTTTGGAGGTGGCGGAAATGACGACAGATGATACGTTGTATACGGAGGTTGGTGGGGTGGTAGGTGAGAACCAGTGGGGTTCTGTCTTGGTGGCGGTTGGAGGAGCGGGGCTCAAGGGCGGAGGAGCGGGAAGTGGAGGAGATGCGGTGGAGGGCATCGTCGATCACGTCTGGGGGAATCTGCGGTCCTTGAAGAAGGAGGCCATCTGGGCTGTGTGGTGTTGAAACTGGTCCTTCTGGGAGCAGATGCGGCGGAGACGAAGGAATTGGGAATATGGGATGGAGTTTTTACAGGGGACAGGGTGGGAGGAGGTGTAGTCCAGGTAGCTGTGGGAATCAGTCGGTTTATAGTAGATGTCTGTGTTGAGTCGGTCGCCCGAGATAGAAATGGAAAGGTCTAGGAAGGGAAGGGAGGAGTCTGAGATAGTCCAGGTGAATTTGAGGTCGGGATGGAAGGTGTTAGTAAAGTTGATGAACTGTTCAACCTCCTCGTGGGAGCACGAGGCAGCGCCGATACAGTCATCGATGTAGCGGAGGAAAAGGTGGGGGTGGTGCCGGTGTAGTTGCGGAAGATGGACTGTTCCACATATCCTACGAAGAGACAGGCATAGCTGGGGCCCATGTGGGTGCCCATGGCAACTCCTTTAGTTTGGAGGAAGTGGGAGGATTGGAAAAAGAAGTTATTCAGGGTGAGGACCAGTTCAGTGAGTCAAAGGAGGGTGTCAGTGGAAGGGTACTGGTTGGTGCGGCGGGAAAGGAAGAAGCGGAGGGCTTTGAGTCCTTCGTGATGGGGGATGGAGGTGTACAGGGACTGGATGTCCATAGTGAAAATAAGGCGTTGGGGACCGGGGAAGCGAAAATCCTGGAGGAGGTGGAGGGCGTGGGTAGTGTCCCGAACGTAGGTGGGGAGTTCTTGGACTAAAGGGGACAGAACCGTGTTGAGCTACGCGGAGGTGAGTTCGGTGGGGCAGGAGCAGGCTAAGACAATGGGTCAGCCGGGGCAGTCAGGTTTGTGGATTTTGAGCAGGAGGTAGAAACGGGCGGTGCGGGGTTGTGGGACTATGAGGTTGGAGGCGGTGGATGGGAGATCCCCTGAGGAAATGTAAAACTTGCGCCCACACCTCCTCCCTCACTTCCCTCCAAGGCCCCAAGGGATCCTTCCATATCCGCCACAAATTCACCCATACCTCCACACACATCATCTATTGCATCCGCTGCACCCGATGTGGCCTCCTCTATATTGGGGAGACGGGCCGCTTACTTGCGGAACGCTTCAGAGAACACCTCTGGGATGCCCGGACCAACCAACCCAACCACCCCGTGGCTCAACACTTTAACTCTCCCTCCCACTCCACCGAGGACATGCGGGTCCTTGGACTCCTCCACCGGCAGACATAACAACACGACGGCTGGAGGAGGAGCGCCTCATCTTCCGCCTGGGAACCCTCCAACCACAAGGAATGAACTCAGATTTCTCCAGTTTCCTCATTTCCCCTCCCCCCACCTTGTCTCAGTCGGTTCCCTCAACTCAGCACCGCCCTCCTAACCTGCAATCTTCTTCCTGACCTCTCCGCCCCCACCCCACTCCGGCCTATCACCCTCACCTTGACCTCCTTCCACCTATCACATCTCCATCGCCCCTCCCCCAAGTACCTCCTCCCTACCTTTTATCTTAGCCTGCTTGGCACACTCTCCTCATTCCTGATGAAGGGCTTATGCCTGAAACGTCGAATTTCCTATTCCTTGGATGCTGCCTAACCTGCTGTGCTTTTACCAGCAACACATTTTCAGCTGGTGACACTCCAGCCCATTTGGGGAATTGAATTTGCTTCCACAGAGTTTCCACGGTGCAGGGGTCATTGCATCTCAGCAGCTTCAACGATCCAAAGAAGGGCTCGTCTACAGCGAGAACACTAGTCCACATTTCGCTACAGAGTTAAAGTTCTGTACACAGTCAGAACCCTGGAACACTCCCACGCAGGCTGCGTGTAATCACGGGGCTTCTCAAGTCACGTTGATGTTTGAAATAATTTCCCCTCCTGGATTCAAACACTGCTGATATTCAGGCCCTGAGTAAATTTATTGTGTGCGCCTGAACAGCAAATCCTCCTCTGCTAATACCTTGAGAAAACAGATCATTGCTGTCATTGCAGGGCAGGAAATAGGATAGGAAAATTCTAGTTTGTACCGAACAGCCTTCCCTATCTCCTACCCGAAATCTCTGTTTCCCAATTCCTCCACCTTTCAATGGATTCCAAAACGAATTCATCCTTCCATCCTCCTGTTTTTGCCCAGCTCCCCTCACCGGAAAGCGTTGACTCTCGGTTCAGTTTCTTAGTCACTTCTTGCCATTCCCAGTATATTGCCCACATCTTTATTTAGTTTTTAAAACAGAAAGGCAGTGGTTTGCTGATGCCAGGATCTGAGGGTAACTGCGCTCACACTCCAGATTCTCTCTCGCATCATTCACAAAAATCTGCACTGCACATGTGGAAAGAAGGGGATGCTGGGAGTGGGTGGGACGCATTCACCAACTCCCCATTCAATCAAGATCCAATCATGCCCACAGCACCCCCAGTCTATTCTCTCTCGCTATCCCTAGCTTCCCCCGCCCTCTCACACACATGCCACCCTCTGCACCTCCGTCCATTCTATCTCCATACCCTCTGTCCCCTGTCCAATCCAGTCTCTCGTCCACCCTCTGCCTTCCTCCATCCAGTCCCTCTCCCCACACTCATTCTCTCTCTCCTCCCACTCTCTGCCCCCCATTCTCTCTCTTCCCCCACCCTCTGCTCTCCATCCATTCCCTCTCCCTCCCCCACCCTCTCCTAACATGCATTGTTACTCTCTTTCTCCCCCCACCCTCTGCCCCCCTTCCATTCTCTCCCCACCCACTGACCCACGTCCATTCTCTCTCCCCACACTCTGCAACCCCCATTCTCTCTCTCTCTCTGACAAACGCTCTGCCCCCCACCCTGTGCACCCCCAGGGTTTCTCTAACTCCAATGCTCTGTTCCCGTGTCCATTTCTCTCTCTCTCTTCCGCCTAGCCTCTGTTTCCCATCCAATTTCTCTACCCGCTGCCCCACCCTCATCCTTTCTTGTGTCTCGAACCCTCTTTGTCCACTGTATCAGCCCTTCTCAGGACAGAGAGAGCGCGGATGGTGATGACTCTTCCTGGGAGATGGGAGGGGGTGGTGTGAAAAATGGCTGATCTTTAACATTGAGAATCGCTAAAATGATATTTTCATAAACATCATTAAAGTTTGAAAGCAAATTCAATTATTTTTTTTAAAAGCAGCAGCCATTTTTCTGAAACTTGCATTGAAATGTGTGCAATTAGGCCACAGTTGAGAATAGGCTGTAAAGATGGAATGGCCAAGTCCTCGTCTTGTGAAGTTGGTTCAGATTAAGTAGAAATAGAGTCATAGAGTTGCAGAGCAGGGAAACAAGCATTTCAGTGCATGCCAACACATACTCTAAATTAATCTGGTGATCCATTTGCCACCATTTGGCCCATATCTTTCTCAACCCTTCCTATTCATATACCCATCCAGATGCCTTTTAAATGTTGTAATTGTTCCAGCCTCGACCACTGTCTCTGGCAGCTCATTCCATACATATACCACGCTCTGCGTGAAAATGTTATCAGTTCGGTTCCATTTAAACCTTTCCCCTCTCACCCTAAACCTATACCCCTCCAGTTTTGGATGTCCTCTACCTTGGGGAACGGACATTCAAAAGTTGAGCAGCCAGACAAAATGCAAAAGGAATAAACTGTTGAGCCCCAGGAAAACAAAACAAGTGTGGCTCCAGCCTGTTTTTCTCTCCGATTGGCAGTTGGACCAGCATCTCCACTGGGCACACTGCGCATGCTTTTCGGTGTCAGGAAGCATTGCGCATGTACGCTGGTGCCAGCAAAATACTGCGCATGCTCCTTACTGTCAGCGGAAACGGCTCGCAACATTCTTCTGATCGACCAATGGAAAGCCCTGTAGGACCGGAAGGAGTGCGGTCTTCCGGCCATTGAGAGCCTCCCCCCTATTGTCTGAATGCGGAAGTTGGACCATGCGCTTGTGAAGGTGTTGCTGCTCCTCTCTCTATGAATGAAGATTGAACTTCATCCCAGACTGCAACTTCTTTCTTCTGTCTAACATCTGTGAGTACAACTTACTCTTCTCACAGTAAAAAATGAGGTCTGCAGATGCTGGAGATCACAGCTGAAAATGTGTTGCTGGTTAAAGCACAGCAGGTTAGGCAGCATCTCAGGAATAGGAAATTCGACGTTTCGAGCATAAGCCCTTCATCAGGAATGAGAGAGAGTAGCCAAGCAGGCTAAGATAAAAGGTAGGGAGGAGGGACTTGGGGGAGGGGCGATGGAGCTGGGATAGGTGGAAGGAGGTCAAGGTGAGGGTGATAGGCCAGAGTGGGGTGGGGGCGGAGAGGTCAGGAAGGTGCCGGGGGTGGAGGTTGGGTTGGTGGGGGGTGTGGATCTGACGAGGGAGTCACGAAGGGAGTGGTCCTTGCGGAACGCTGATAGGGGAGGGGAGGGAAATATATCCTTGGTGGTGGGGTCCGTTTGGAGGTGGCGTTCTCACATACCACCCCACCAACCTCCGCATACAACGTATCATCCGCCGGCATTTCCGCCACATCCAAACGGACCCCACCACCAAGGATATATTTCCGTCCCCTCCCCTATCAGCGTTCTGCAAGAACCACTCCCTTCGTGACTCCCTCGTCAGATCCACACCAACCCAACCTCCACCCGGCACCTTCCCTTGCAACCGCAGAAATGTAAAACTTGCGCCCACACCTCCACACTCACTTCCCTCCAAGGCCCTAAGGGATCCTTCCATATCCGCCACAAGTTCACCTGTACCTCCACAACATCATCTATTGCATCCGCTGCACCCGATGTGGCCTCCTCTATATTGGGGAGACAGGCCGCTTACTTGCGGAACGCTTCAGAGAACACCTCTGGACCGCCCGGACCAACCAACCCAACCACCCTGTGGCTCAACACTTTAACTCTTCCTCCCACTCCACCGAGGACATGCAGGTCCTTGGACTCCTGCACCGGCAGAACATAACAACACGACGGCTGGAGGAGGAGCGCCTCATCTTCCACCTGGGAACCCTCCAACCACAAGGTATGAATTCAGATTTCTCCAGTTTCCTCATTTCCCCTCCCCCCACCTTGTCTCAGTCGGTTCCCTCAACTCAGCACCGCCCTCCTAACCTGCAATCTCCTTCCTGACCTCTCCACCCCCACCCCACTCCGACCTATCACCCTCACCTTGACCTCCTTCCACCTATCCCACCTCCATCGCCCCTCCTCCAAGTCCCTCCTCCCTACCTTTTATCTTAGCCTGCTTGGCTACTCTCTCTCATTCCTGATGAAGGGCTTATGCTCGAAACGTCGAATTTCCTATTCCTGAGATGCTGCCTAAGCTGCTGTGCTTCATCCAGCAACACATTTTCAGCTTACTCTTCTCACCCCCTTTTTCATTTTATTTTTTCACTCTGGTGTTCAGTTCTTCACTTGCAGCAAAGTTGGTTCAGGTATGTGTCTTAATTGGCAAACACATGGTAAATGTATTTACGCAGTGTGAAGTTATAACCTTCCCTATGAAATAAAACAGAAAGCAGGTACATTGTTTAAATGGTGATATATTGGGATGTGGAGTAAGTGAGGACTGCAGGTACCGAAAATCAGAGTCGACAATTGTGGCACTGTAAAAGCACAGCTGGTCAGACAGCATGCGATGTGCAGAACAGTCAACGTTTTGGGCAAAAGCCCTTCATCTAGGAATGATGTGTGGATGTACAAACGTGCCTCAGCTACCTTCTGCTCAGGCTTTCTACTCCAGTCAATGCCAGTTGTCACATAGGTGCAGCAAGCAATCAGCAAGGCAAGTGGTATATTAGCAAGAGGAATTGAGTTCAAAGTGGGGGTGCCTTCCTGTAGTTAGGGAGGTATTAAATATGTTCAAAGCTGAGTTCATCTGACTTTTGAATCTCAAAAATAGTTATGGGGGAAGACAAGAAATTAAAAAAATATATATTTTTATTCAAAACTTTTTCAAATCTCTCACAACACCTCTATATACAAAAAAGAACAATACCAAAATACAGAAATAGAGCAGTCCAACAATGTCGTATTATGATACTATTAATAATGAGCTACCTATTATTCTACTAGGACAAACTTAGCTTAAACTAAACTACAATCAAATTGAATAAAAATAAAATTAAACATAATTTAAGTTAATTTGAATTCTATCACATTACTTTATTCTATTTCACTCACCATACCTCCATTAAGGCTTCCATCCATGGGAGCACCAGTTATTGCACCCGTATTCTTTTCATTTAGCCTTGCCCTCCCAGGGCCCCATGAGCGCCCAGACTGATTCCCACAGCTATACCACAGCTCTAATTAATACTGCTGATCAGTCTGCATCAATATAATTTAGAAAAGGCTGCCACGTCTTGTAAAACTACTGTTTTGTAGTGCACCATATTTGTGAGGTCATCTTGGGGGCGGATGCTCCATCACCAGCCTATGCCTCCCCATAAGCCCTGGGGTTTTTTACAACATCCAATTCATTAAAATGTTCTTCCTTGCACAGTGCGTAAGAATGTTACACAGTCTGTTCCTGTGTTCTCCGAGAGAAGGCAAATTTGGCAACCCCAGAAGAAGAAATACCGGATTCACTTTAACTTCAATCCCCCAGGATGTCCTTCAGCTCCCTTACTATTGCACTCCAGTATCTCTGGATCTTACAACATGACCAATAGCAGTGTGTGAGTGCCTATACTAATTTTACATTTGGGACACTCTGGTGATGTTCCTCTCTTGAACTTAGCTAGCCTCTCTGGCGCCACATAAGCCCTGTGTAAAATCTTCAATTGCATGCCCTGTGCATTGTTACATTTTGAAATTTTCCTTAGATTTTCCCATTTATCTTGCCATACTGCTAATGAAATATCCCATCCAAGCTCCCGAATCCACATCCTGGAGACTCCCCCACATCCCCTAAGCTACGTCCCTTCTGTAAGTGATACAACGTACTAACTGAAAGAGCGCCTGTACACCAGAGTACTCTTTACTCCACATTTGACCTGTAAAACTGAGCCAGAAGTGCGGTCTTCCTCTGTATATAATCCCTTAGCTGAAAGTCCCGGAAAAGGTCCCTATTAGACAATGCATATTTCTGACTTAGCTGGCTAAATGACATCAAGACCTAACTCAAATAAATCTTCCCAGTAGGAGATTCCCTTATTCTCCCATGACTTAAAGCTGGAGTCCATTGCCCCAGGTTTAAATCCTTGGGCTGCCACCAGTGGGGTAATCAGCGAGGTCTTCAGCCAATTGCCCTTGTCTTGCCTCAGTGTCCTCCAGGCTTTCACTGTATTTAAAATGATTGTACTCTTACACTGCTCAGTCTCGGATTTCATCTTATCAATGAATAATAGATTAACTTAGGGGACATCTCGACTGCAATGCTTCAACGTCAAGCAAAATCGACCCCGAGACCCCCGTGCCCAGTCACCCACATATGCTAAGAAAGCGCTTATTTGATATTTCTTCAAGTCCAAAAGGTCCACCCCTCCTTACCCTTTGAGAGCTGCAATTGGTAAACTTAATTAGGGGGCGTCTGCGACACCAAATAAAAGAATCTCGCCAACCATTGAGCCTCCGTAATACTCATCTGGGTAGCAACAACAGGAGCATTCTCCTGGGGTACAACAGGCGAGGAAGAACATTCATTTTGTTCAGGGCTATTCGGCCTAACCATGATAACGGTAATCCGTCCCACTGCTGCAAATCCTGCTTTATCCTCTCCAGTAATTGTACATATTTAGCTTTATACAGCTGGTGGAAGGCAGAGGTAATAAAAATTCCCAAATATGAAAACCCTTTTGACGATGCATTCCATCCTGCAGATCAGGCACCTCCGCTAAATCTCTTCCCCCCACCCCAATCCCCCACCCCTTTCCCCGCCGCCCCCCCCCCCCATCGGCATGGCTTCTGATTTTGTAAATTTGATCCTGCAGCCTGAAAAACTTCCAAATAAATTAATTGTTTGAATCAATCGAGATTGGCCAAGAACAAAAGGACATAATCAGCATATTGGGTGATCTGATGCTCCTCCATTCCCACCCCTGGCCCCACTATTTCAGGATCCCTCCTGATAGCCTCAGCTAATGGCTCAATTGCCCAGGTAAATAGCAGCGGTGAAAGAGGACACCCCTGTCGACTACCTCTCCCACTATTAAATTTATGACTTTGTGCCATTTGTGATGACTGCTGCCTCAGGATCATTATACAATACCACCACCCATCTAGCAAAGATTGTCCCCAGATCAAAGCGCTTGAGGACCCCAAACAGGTACATCCATTCTATCTGGTCAAATGCCTTTTCTGCATCTAGGGAGGCCACCGAATCCAGGATCAACCTTTGCTGGCATTCCTGCACCATGTTCAGTACCCTCCTGATATTGTTGGAGGAGCTATGGCTTTTAACAAAACCCATCTGATCTTCTTTCACAATACAGGACAACACCTTTTCCAACCTCAGAGCCAGCGTCTTGGGTAGAATTTTAAAATCTACATTCAACAGTGAACTGGGTCTGTATGAAGCACATTCTTTGGGGTCTTTCCCCTTCTTTAAAATGAGGGAGATATTAGCCTCCCTAAGAGAGGGCGGAAGATAATCCTGTGCATATGAATAGCTGTACATCCACAGAGGTGGCTCCACCAACACATTTATAAATTCCTATAGAATTCACTTGGGAATTCATCTGACCGCAGTGCTTTTCCACCTTGGAGATGCTTTATTGCATCCTGCATCTCCTGTATCTTCATAGGCGTATTCAACAGGGAAACCTGTTCCGCGTTTATACTAGGGAGGCGCAGGATCTCAAAAAAGGCCTGTATTCTCGCCGCACTGTGTTCATCTCCCACCGACCAATATAACTCTGCAAAGTATTCCCTAAATCTAACATTAAACTTCTTTAACTCAGGGGTAACTGTGCCAGCCTTCTCTCGAACAGACATAATAGATTGGGAAGCATTTTTCTTTCTGGCCAGATATCTACCTGGCTTATCTCCAAATTCAAACAATTTTTGTTGAGCAAAGCAGACCTTTTTTTTCCCAGTGTGTGCAATGAGTTGGGAGCAGCCCGGAGAGCTGCAGCTTGACCAGTGAAGGCCTATTATCATATACTTCCTCAGCTATCTGCAGGCGGGTCTCCAGCATTTGTTGTTGCTCCTTCCTCTGCGTCCTTCTAGTTGTTGAATAAAAAATAATCAGGCCTCATAAATATGTCTTAGTGGCCTCCTACAGTATTTCCGGATTACTGGCCGTACCCGAGTTGATATCCCAGAAGGCTCTGAACTCTTGTAATATACTCAACAAATTTGCTATCCCTTAATAGGAATGGGTCCATACACCAGTGCTGTGCATCCATTCCACCACTCTTGATTTTACCGTCTAAATACATGGTCCGAGTCAGCTATATTGCCAAGTTCACAAGCCAATGTTCTGTCCAAGCAATCCAATGGCATTAAAAAGTGTCAGTTTCCATGTGGTACTTGTGTGGGTTGGAAGAGAAAGTAAAATCTCTCTTCCATTAGGGTGGAGATGCCTCCACACATCCATTAATCCCAACTCCTCGCACATGTCCACCAACTGCTTAGGTTGCACGGGTGTACCTGCCTGGCTCTGGCCCCTTGGCACCCTGTCTACCTCAGGATCTATTAGGCGATTAAAATCCTCTCCAATGAACATGCGGTGTAGCCCAAGACTCATTAATTTAGCAACTGCATCAATTAGAAATTTAAGAGGGTGCACCGGGGTGACAATACACATTCAGGACGCCATACTCTTCACCATGTATTAGAGCTTTAAGAATGACGGACAGTCCATATTCGTCCTTAATTTGCTCAATTTCCTGGAAAGGGAGGTTCCTTCTTACCAGTATAGCCACTCCTCTACATTTGGAGCTAAAAGAGGAGAAGAATATCCTATCATAACCACCTTGCTGCAGTTTCAGATGTTCCTTATCAGGTAAATGTGTCCACCCTTTCCTTCCTGAGGCTTGACAGCACCTTCTTTCTTTTTAATGGGGGAATGGCTCCCTTTTACATTCCAGGTGCACCACCTGAACGAATCAGTAGACATGGCCATTCAGGGCAGCCCGTGATTTCCCAAGAGGAGGAAACTTATCTGAGGTGCGGTGAACAACAAAGACATTAACTCTATAAAGCCTAAAAACTGCTCCTATTAAAAACTACTATAAATAAAAATCTAACCACCACATATAACTTGAGCAAACGCTCAAATAACCCGCAATTATTGATTAGATTACTTACAGTGTGGAAACAGGCCCTTCAGCCCAACAAGTCCACATCGACCCGCCGAAGTGCAACACCCCAGACCCATTCCATTACATTTACCCCTTCACCTAACACTACGGGCAATTTAGCATGGCCAATTCACCTAACCTGCACATTTTTTGGATTGTGGGAGGAAACCGGAGCACCTGGTGAGGAAACCCACGCAGACACGGGGAGAATGTGCAAACTCCACACAGACAGTCACCTGAGGCGGAATGGAACCCCGGTCTCTGGCGCTGTGAGGCAGAAGTGCTAAACACTCTGTCACCGTGCTGCCCACGGTAGAGATCTCTTCTCCCTCAACCCCCACCATTGCCACCAGCCTGGCTCCTTCCCACTGAGGCTGTGTCCCAAACGCCAGGCAATTCACAGATTGAAAAAAACATGTTATTTACATTCTGAGAGTTAACAATGTTGCCCATCTCCCCACACCCCTTCTCCATACATCTTAAACACAGGTATAGCCACCCCCAATCCAAAAACAAAAGGACAGCAGCTAAAAAAAAGGCTCCAGACAATACCTACCTGACCAATATACTAAATAATTCAGTCAAGGCAGTACGTATAAAGCCGATAACCACAACAAAAGGGGCAAAAAAGTAGCATTGTCTGGAATGATGTCCCTCCCGCCTTCACCCCGACTCGATTTCTTCAATTCAGAGAATTCGCAAAGTCCTTTTCTGCTGAATCAAAGTTATATACCATCCCTCCATGAGTGAAATGCAATACGGCCAGGGACCTCAAGGAATATTATATGTTCAGATCCCTTAATTTTCTCTTAACTTAATTAAATGCCCTTTTCTTAATCCAGGCTCCTGAGAAGTCCTGAAAATATATTATTCTGATCCTTTGTACATTAGAGCCTGTGGATCTCTTCCCAGTCTTCTTGCTGTTTCAATCACTGATTTTCTTTATAATGCAGGAGCCGCACTAGGACCACGCAGGGCTGTGGGTCCGACCCGGACCTGCACATTTCGATCCGGTGTGCCCGCTCCAGACTCAACAGGCCAGAGTACAACTCCAGCCCCAGGAATCCAATAAGGTCTTCGCCTTCCTCGCATTCCGGAAGACCCACGAGCTGTAAGACTTTTCTTCTACTTTAGTTTTCCAAGTTGTCCACTTGCTCCTGAAGGACCCGAACCTGGTCTTCCAGCGTTTGGATCCTTCCTCCTGAGACCTCCGCCACCATCTCCGATGCCACGGTCCTCTCCTCCGCTGCCTATTCTCTTCAGGCCAACACGTGAATTTCCTGTCCATGCTTTTGC
Organism: Hemiscyllium ocellatum; assembly: GCF_020745735.1. Taxonomy (NCBI): domain Eukaryota; kingdom Metazoa; phylum Chordata; class Chondrichthyes; order Orectolobiformes; family Hemiscylliidae; genus Hemiscyllium; species Hemiscyllium ocellatum. Next base: position 22,760 of record NW_026869063.1, read on the forward strand.
AGCGTGGCAGATAGTGGTTCCATCGCTGCTTCAATCTTTTCTCAGAGATTGGCAAACTCCGAGAGTAACTGCTGCTGTCCCATTAAATCCACAGGAAGTTTGAGCAATGGCTCCAAGCACCCCCAATGCAGCTGGGGAGTGCCCTACCTGCTGCACCCCTTTCGGCCCCTTTCCTTCATTTGCTTTCATTCTGTTCCTAAAGCTGTCAAACCACAATTATAGCAGCTCCAGACATTCAGTAAGTTTATATTCGCAATTTTTTTCTTCTACGGATGGTTAATGAGGGGGGAGGGGTAAAAGTCCACCTTGCCGGGGGTGTGGCACAGAGCCCAGCACAGCAGACCACTCAAACCACCGCCATCTCGGATTTCCAAGAAAATGGTTTTAAGACCAGTACAGAACAGCTACAGAGTTATACAGCAGAGAAACAGATCCTTCGGTCCAACTAGTCTATGCTGACTATGTTCTCAAACCCAACTAGTCCCATCTGCCAGTGATTGGCCCATATACCTCCCAGTCATGTACTTTTCCAAATGTCTTTTAAACATTGTCACTGTACATGCATCCACTACTTCCTCTGGACACCCATCCCACACACAAACCACTCACTGTGTGAAAAAAATGGAGCTCTTCGTGTCTTTTTAAAATCTTTCTTCTCTCCCCTTCAAACTTTGCTCCCTAATCTTGAAAGCCCCACCCTAGGAAAAGGACACCTGCCTTTCACCTCATCTGTACCCCTCATGATATTATAATCCTCTGTAAGGTCACCTCTCAATCTCCTCTGCTCCAGTGAAAGAAATCCCAGTCTCCACTGCCTGCAGGTATATTCATGTTCAGTTATGATGTGTTCGGTGTTGGTGCAGGCTCAAATGGCCAACTCCTGCTCCCAATTCTCACACTCTGTGTCCAAGACAGCATTGGGAAAGGGGAGGGATAGATATCTTGTTTGTTTTTATTTTTAAAATGCACTTGATTCCACAAATAAATGCAACAGGTACAAGTACAGCACATGCAGTATTCCTCATTGCAGCTTCAAGGTTTTGTGTCCTCTTCTTCCGTGTTGGCTCCAGCACATTCGGCTTCCTCCCACCCCCGCCCCCAATCCCCGCCCTGAGCCATTGATGCTTCCATTCTATAAAATAAAGAGAGGGATGGGTAGGGTAAATAGACAAGGTCTTTTCTCTGGGAGTGTAGAACTATACAGTAATAGGTTTAGGGTGAGGTGGCCCGGGGAGGAGGCGAGGGATTTAAAAGGAACCTAAGGGGCAATTCATGCAGAAGATGGCGCGTGTAAGGAAAGAGCTGCCAGAGGAAGTAGTAGATGCTGGTATAATCATGACACATTTAAAAGGCATCTGGATAGGTTTATGAATAGGAAGAGTTTAGAGGGTTATGGGCCAAATGCTGGCAAATGAGACCAGATTCGGTGAGGATATCTGGTCAGCATAGACCATTTGGACCAAAGGACCTGTTTCTGTGCTGTATATCTAGATGACTCTGGCTTGCCAGTCTGTTCAATTTCTCTGTGGTGTCATAGCCTTGGTGTCTCATTCCAAAACTCCCCCACCCCTGTGGGGGCAGGTTAACCATTTTGTGTCTGATTGGTTGTCAAGAAGCTGCTTTGCAGGTTCATCCTGAATTTACACACGAAATTTTTGCTTCCAAAAATCAGACCGGCTCACACTCAACAGTATCCCAATGTCGTGGAAGATATTAATTTTCAGGTGGAGGTATCCAAAATTCAGAGAGGTGTCAGTTGTGACTGTTTTGCTTTTCTGTCCCTGTCAGATCCTGAATCAGCACTTTCAGGAGAATTAGAATGGAGTGAGAACGAGGGAGAGAGAGAGAGAGAGAGAGTGGAATGGTGCTTTCAGTTTTGTGGAATAACAAAACAAAAGAATGTTCTGCAGAAAGTAGAATTGCTTGTTCTGAATTTCTACTCTGGACTGACAGTGATGACTTTTGTAATCTCTTTTCAGAGTATTTGATCTGAAGATGAAGTTTCAAAATCAACAGATGAAGGGCTTATGCCTGAACCATTGACTCTCCTGCTCCTCGGATGCTGCCTGACCCGCAGTTTTTGACTCTGATTCTCCAGCATTTGTGAGTCACTCAATCCATCAGGACTGCAACGATGTTCGACCTTGATCCAATTGGTTCCTGTTTCAGTACGTTTTCAGCATCAGTGGGACTGGAAGAGAGACCCGACTGTTGCAGCAACGCACGGAGTGTGGAGCCTGAAACAGTTAACTGGCCTGGAAAGAGGAATTCAAGGCTGGGAGAGGACATACACGCGTTTGTGTGCAACTGTAGCTTTGGCCATGGAGAAACCATGGAAGTGTGGCGACTGCGGGAAAGGTTTCCGTGTCCCGTCTGCCCTGGAGACACATCGGCGCAGTCACACCAGGGAGAAGCCATTCTCCTGTCCTGAGTGCGGGAAGGCCTTCAGTGATTCCTCTGCCCTGCTGAGGCACCGGCGAGTGCACACAGGGGAGAGGCCCTTCAGCTGCCCTGAGTGCAGGAAGAGCTTCAGCGATTCCTCCGCCCGGCTGAGGCACTTGCGGGTGCACACAGGGGAGAGGCCCTTCAGCTGCCTCAAGTGTGGGAAGGCCTTCAACGATTCCTCCGCCCTGATAAGGCACCAGCGGCTGCACACAGGGGAGAGGCCCTTCCGCTGCCCTGATTGTGGGAAGGTGTTCACTCGCTCCTCCCACCTCGTGATTCACCAGCGGGTCCACACCGGTGAGAAGCCCTTCCCCTGCCCCAAATGTGGGAAGGCCTTCAGCGATTCCTCTGACCTGCTGGCCCACCGGCGGGTCCACACTGGCGAGAGGCCATTCACCTGCTCTGTCTGCGGGAAGTGCTTCACATGCTCTTCCGACCTGCTGAAGCACCAGCGTGTCCACACTGGGGAAAGGCCCTACAGCTGCTCTGAGTGTGGGAAGGGCTTTACCCAGGCATCCCACTTGCTGACACACCGGTGGGTCCACACTGGGGAGAGGCCGTTCACCTGCCTCGAGTGCGGGAAGGGCTTTGCTGTCTCCTCCAGTCTACTGACGCACCAGCGGGTCCACACTGGAGAGAGGCCGTTTGCCTGCCCTGAGTGTGGGCAGAGGTTCACAATGTCCTGCAGTTTGAACAAGCACCAGCGGAGGCACCAATGCTCCCAACAATCAGATTCTGCCGGTAACGCTGCTGAGGGTCACCCCCAGGACTGAACCTCCTGCCCTTTCTGACAGTGGGGGTAGTGGAAGAGTTGGTAGGCTTTTTTGTTTTCTACTGGGGGAGTGGAGGGGGTTGGGGAGGTGGCTCAGTGGTTCGCACTGCTGCCTCATAGCGCCAGGGACCCAGATTTGATTCTATCCTCAGGGTAACTGTCTGTGTGGAGTTTGCATTTAATTCCCCCCAGTGTCTGCGTGGGTTTCCTTTGCGTGTTCCAGTGTCTTCCCAAAGTCCAAACGTGCACATGTTTGGGCGAATTGGCCAAGCTAAACAGTCCCACAGTGTTCAGGAATGTGTAGATGTGCTGCATTAGTTCGGGGTAAGTGCAGAGTGATAGGGTAGGAGAATGTGTCTGGATGAGTTACTCTTCATAGGGTCGGTCTGAACTTGTTGGGCAGAAGGGCCCGTTTCCACACTGTAGTGATTGTATGATTCCATGAACATTTCTTCCAGTGGGCACTGCTGCTCATTGAGCCCGGGACCCGCACGAACCTAAGACCATTGGAGCAGAAGTTAGGATATTTTGACCCATCGAATCTGCTCCAGCATTTGTTAGAGACAAAATAAAAAACTGCAGATGCTGGAATCTAAAATAGCCAAGCAGGGGCTGGGCACAACAAGGCAGGCAGCACCAGGAGGTGGAGAAGTCAGCATTTCAGGGATTATCCCTCAGGACTGAAGAAGGGTTCTACCCGAAGCGTTGACATCTCCATCAGAAATGATTTACCAGGATATTGTCAGAACTAGAGGACATAGGTTTAGAGTGAGAGGGGAAAGATTTAAAAGGGACCGAAAAGGAAAACGTTTCATGCAGAGTGTGGTGCGTGTATGGAATAAGCTGCCAGAGGAAGTGGAGGAGGCTGGTAGAATTACAGAATTTAAAAGACATTTGGTTGGAGACGTGAATAGAAAGGGTTAGAGGGATTTGGGCCAAGTGCTAGCAAATGGGACTAGATTAATTTAGAATATCTGGTCAGCGTGGACGAGTTGGACTGAAGGATCTGTTTCTGCGCTGTACCTCTCTATGACCACCGGTCCTAATGTAAGTTTAGAACTGAGTAACTTTGCATAATTCAATCTTGTTGAATTCACCTCCTGAAAGGTTTCAAATGAACCCCTCCAAGCGATATGATTTAACTACATCAAGTTGGATAAAGTATCCCATCAAGTTCAACATGAATGCGCAGTTGAAGAAGTCAGAAGTCACACAACACCAGGTTACAGTCCAACAGGTTTATTTGAAATCCCAAGCTTTAGGAGCATTGCTCCTTCATCGGTGCTGCTCCTTCATCACTTCACCTGATGAAGGAACAGTGCTCCGAAAGCTCCTGAATTCAAATCAATCTACTGGGATTCTCACCTGGTGTTGTGTGACTTCTGACCTGTCCACCCCCTGCACCTCTGCATCAGAGTTGACAAATGAGATCAGATTTTATTCAGCATGATTTAGTGAGATATTCACCTGGATGTCCTTATGCCTGAAACATCGATTCTCCTGCTCCTCGGGTGCTGCCTGACCTGCTGTGCTTTTCCAGCACCATACTCTCAACTCTGATCTCCAGCATTTGCAGTCCTCACTTTTTCCTGGTTCATGTGGAAACTCAACACTGTCAGAGTGACAAAGAGACGCCAGTCATAGAGTACTATAGCACAGAGACTGGCCCTTCAGCCCAAACCGGTCCATGCTGACCAAAATGTTTGTCAACACTGACCTCATTCCCTGCACTTGGCCCATATCCTTCTCAAGTTTTCCTATCCATGTATTCGTTGAAACACCTTTTCAATGTTGTTGATGTACCTGCTTCAACCACTTCCACTGGCAGCTGTTTCCCCAGGCGAATAGACTCTATAAATATTTTGCCCCACATCTTTTCTTCCATCTTTCTCCTCTCACCATAAAAACGCGCCCTTGGTCTAGAAATCCTCCCCCTAGGGAAGAGACAGCTACCATTAACCCAACTGTCCCCCTCATGGTTTGAAAATATTGCATCTCAACTTCCTCTGCTCCACTAGAAAAACATCCCAGCCTATCCAGCCTAAATTCTAATTTGATAATAATGTCAGTGATGATTTTGGCTCTGTGTGTGTCAAGGATCTCTCATTTCTCAGCCAATGCTATGCCTCTTAAGTTCACGTCATCTTCAAACGAATGGCACCCCATTCATTTAAAATGTCCATGTTTTCTGTGCAAAGTTGGTCCTGGTCAGGAAATAAGCAGCGGTGTCTTTTATTCCCGTAGACTGCTCTGTTTTGAGATGTATGAGTAAATTTTCAGAACAAAAGACGAATGCAGCCTTTATTCATGTCTCATTATTAAAAACACTCTCTCCATTTACAGATGTGATTGAGAAGCTTCTCCCAATGAATCTTTGACTGATAACAGCATTTGTCAGGCTTTTGAAAGTCACTGTAGCTCTGTCACAGCACACAGGAGGGCTCTTTCAGACACAACGCGTCATGCAGAAAATTCTCCCACATTAGTCGAGCAAAGTTGACGTCTTTTTAAGGCATTGTGAAACTTGAAATGGTTCAGAAAAGGTTTGGAAGGACGTTGCCAGGGCTGCAAGGTTTTAGCTACAGGGAGAGGCTGAATACGCTGGTACTATTTTCCCGGAAGCTTCAGAGTCAGCCAGAAACATCTGTTGAATCAGGAAACATCTCTTCCTGCAGCAGCTTCAGACAGACTGCTTGCTAAAACCAAAACCAGTGGAAAAGAATGGGACAACTGCCCTTTCATTGTAGAAGTATTTTAGAAAAAAAAAGTCAAACCCTTTTCCCTGATTGTTGCCTTAGCCAGTATCTGTTAACCATTAGTGAAAACCTTAATCCTAGACGAATGGGAAGCTGTGCCATTTACAACCTTTTCTGAAAATAAACCAACAACATAATCTTCTTAAAGGAGCAGCATGATCACAACAAAAAGCAGCTGAACTGAAACATTTGAATCAAAAGGTTATGCAGTTAGCAGGACAAGAAACAGGTTTTCAATTTCACCAATCAATTTAAATCAACCCCATTGGCTACCAAAAACTTATTAAATTTAAATCCTAAAGTTTTGACAACAGGACCAATCCTATCATAAAGAATCCGTGCTCTCAGTCATCTGTGTATTAGAGAAAGCATCATTTAGAAAAACAGAGAAGAGCATTCCTGACAGAGGAATCGGAGGAGGCATCCCCGACAGAAGATGGCACAGAATATTCCGGAAGACACACAACCTGGTTGTAATCTGAGCGATTAAATTCTATTTTGTGTTATCTGAGTGGGACATGTATTGATTGGAACAGTATACCAGAGAATCTTGATTTATTCCAGAATACTTAGTAGTTAAGAAGGATTTATTCCAGAATACTTAGTAGTTAAGAAGGATTTATTCAGTTTGTTAGTAGCTTTGTTCATTTGTTCACTGTGAGAGTTGGGTAAATAAATTGCTGATTGTTGATTTTAAAGTGTCGGAGATTTATTTTTAACACTACAGCAGGTTACACCACTTATCACACTGACTTTACAGATTAAAGGGCAACGTGCCACTCTTTAGACGTTTTGGTTTGAGATCTTGGAGAGTGGGGGGGTGGGGGCGGTTCAGCCTTCGCTTTATAACAGTATTGATGACATTCTCTTGAATGCAATAGAGTCAATATTAATCCCAGCCTCTTGGTGTGGTTGTGGGTGAATCACCTTAATTTGGCTCCTGACTCAAACTGCACAGAGAACCAACTGCTGAAACAATGATTTGCACTTTATTGCACTTAGCAACCACAAATAAAACCCCTCAAGTTCATTCAGCTTTACCCCCCAAACTTGGCTATCACCCAGTTGATAGCTGAATTTAACTGGGTTTCCACTGACAGTGCCCATCTCTGGAAGTGTCTAGGGGTTTGATGCAGTATTATTCTTCTAAGTACTACTGCTGCAGCATCGTTCTGGAGTTGAATTTTGGTGGCATTTCCTCATTTTCAAATCTGTGGTGTGACTATTTTTTAAGACTCTAACATCACCTCCCATTGCTGGAGACCTCAGCTCTGTAGCTTCCCTTCTTATCCTTGAGGGTTAGCTGTCTGTTTGAAACAGCCTGCTCTGCAATTAACCCCTCTATGTCAAGGCTTTCCTTCCACAGGCAGAATTAATTGTCCTTTTGTCACACCATTATTAAACATTATCTTGCCTGTCCCAAGAAACAACTTATTGTGTTGCCTCCTTCTTCCCAGGGATGGTTAACTAGCAGAAATTAGTCCATTTATCGTATTGAATCTGCTCTGCCATTCAATCATGGCTGATATGTTTCTTAACCCCATTCTCCCTGTAACCTTTGAACTCCCTGTAACCTTTGAACCCCTTGATACTCCAGAATGAGTGAATGGTGGAGCAGACTCAATGGGCTGAATGGCCTAATTTCAGTTCCTGTAGTGTCACAGTTCTCGCCGGCCCTTTCGTTTCTTGGTCAGAAAAAGTTATTGTTGACTCATGAAGTTGGGGGAAGTTCTGGAGTTTACAGGTGCACACCACGCTCCTCTCTGCCTCCTCCCGGAATACCGATTCTTTCTGAGATACTGGCAGTTCTTGAGATCCTTGGATATCCCTGAATACAAATCGATGTGTCTGGAACTCTCTGCTGCTACCTTGGAACAGAAGGATTATGAGGAGAAAATTCAGAAATCTGAAGAGTAAAGAGACTTGGGACTTCTAGCTCAGGATTCTGTCAAAGTAAACTTACAGGTTGAGTCAGTAGTGAGGAAAGCAAATGCAACAATGGCATTTATTTGGACAGGACTTGAATATAAAAACAGGGATGTACTTCTGAGGGTCTATAAGGTTCCGGTCAGGCCACAATTGGAGTATTGTACGCAGTTTTGGGCCCTATATCTCAGGAAGGATGTACAGGCCCTGGAACATGTTCAGAGGAGGTTGATGAGAAAAGTCCCAGGATTGAAAAGCTTAACATATGAAGAACATCAGAGGACTCTGGGTCTATACTCAATGGAGTTTAGAAGATGACAAGGGAACTAATTGAAACCTACAGAATACTGAACAGCTTAGACAGAGTGGATGTTGGGAAAATGTTTCCATTGGTAGGAGAAACTAGGACCCGAGGGCTCAGCCTTCAAGTAGAGGGAAGACCTTTTAGAACGGAGATAAGGAGAACTTCTTCAGGCAGAGAGTGGTGTATCTATGGAATTCACTGTCCCAGAAGGCTGTGGAGGCCAGATCACTGAATACATTTAAGATGGGAATAACTAGGTTCTTGAGTATCAAGAGGATCAAAGGTTACGGGGAGAATGGGGTTGAGAAACTTATCAGCCGTGATTGAATGGTGGAGCAGACTCAATGGGCTGAATGGCATCATTTCTGCTCCTATAGTCTTATGATATGCTGATGAGTGGAGGGGGTGAGGATTGGGGAAAAGAGATAAAGAGGGGAAAAGACATAAAGAGGGGAATACAATTAAGGTAAAGCTGGATACAGATACATAGGAAATACAAGAATTGTACGATAAATTTCAGACCACATAGAAGCACCGGCATACAGAGAGATCTGGCCATATAGATCTCCAAAAGTGGCAACACAGGTGGGTAACGTGATCAAGAAGGCACACAGCACGCTTGCCTTGAGTGTAAGAGTTGGCGAGTTATGTTACAGCGATTTATTCCGTTCACATTCAGAATATTGCGGAAGGACATGGATGTTCTGGGGAGAGGGTATAGAGAAGGGTCACTAGGACATGGATAACATGGACATGGATGCTCTGGGGAGAGTGTATAGAGAAGGTTCACTAGGACATGGATGTTCTGGGGAGAGGGTATAGAGAAGGGTCACTAGGACATGGATAACATGGACATGGATGCTCTGGGGAGAGGGTATAGAGAAGGTTCACTAGGACATGGATAACATGGACATGGATGCTCTGGGGAGAGGGTATAGAGAAGGTTCACTGGGACATTGCCTGGTCTGGAGGTCTCATTATGAGAAGAGATGGGGTAAACCTGAATTATTTTCACTGTAAAGATAGAGGCGGAGGGATGACCTCGACAAAATGATGAGACACACCGATTGGCTGGATGGGGGTGGCATGGTGGCTCAATCATTAGCACTGATGCCTCACAGCGCCAGGGAAACTGGTTCGATTTCAGTCTCAGGCAACTGTCTGTGTGGAGTTTGCAAATTCTCCCTGTGTCGATATGGGTTTCCTCCGGTTTCCTCTCACAATCCAAATGTGTAGGTTAGGGTGGAGTGGCTATGCTAAATTACCCACTGCCCAGGGATTGGCAGGTTAAGTTGGATTGTCCGTGCTTAAATTGCCCCACAGTGTTCAAGAATTGAAAGTTAGGTACATTAGTCAGGGGTAAATGTCGAGTAATAGGGATAGGGAAATGGGTCTGTGTGGATTATTCTTTGGATGTTTGGTGTTGGGCCAGATAGTCTGTTAGATAGTCAGAGGCTTTCCCCCTCCCCAGAGTGGAAAAGTCAACTACAAGAGGGCACAGGTTCAAGGTGAGAAGGGGACAGTCTGGGGGAGAATTGAAAGGGAAGATTTTTCACACAGTTGGATGCTGGATGCCTGGAATGCATTGCCATTGGATGGAGTGGAAAGAGGCACCTTAGCAACACTTAAGGTATATCTGGATAGACACATGAATGGGAGGTGAATACAGGGACAGGAACCACACATCAGCAATAAATAGCAGATCTAAGTTAGGATTAAGAATTGGCACAGGCTTGGATGGGGAGGGGGTAGGGGGTAAAGTGAACTTTCAAAAACAGGGGATACCTGTATGCTGATGAAGGGGTGGGTGGATGCTCAGGTGTAGCATAAACACTGACAGAGGCCAATTAGATCGACTGTGCTGGAGACTCAATGGGACAGAGACAAATGTATCTATTTCAGATCTAAATGCACTTCAGCCACTTCTGTGGACTGTTCCATAGGGATGGTGCAATCCCAGGCTCAGAGAGCATCAGCCCCCATTGGAAGTAAAGTGGGTGTGAGAGCGACCAGTCAGCATAAAGGAACCCCTTACCCCTCCCACTTCACCCACTAAACAGGGTTCAAGATGTGACTCTCAGCAGCGGTAACAGCAGAATCCAACCCGAATCCCTGCGCAATCTCACTTGTGAAGTTGCTGGTGTCTCCACAAGTTGCACGACTGGGTGAAGCCCTTCCCACACACTGGACAGGTGAACGGCTGCTCCTTGGTGTGGATGTGCTGGTGTTTGTGCAGGGTGGAGGAATCACAGAAGTCATTGCTCCACACGGGACAGGTGAACGGCTTCTCCCCAGTGTGGACGTGGAAGCCGAGCAGCAGGTGATACGACCGGGTGTAGCCCTTCCCGCACACGGAGCAGGAAAATGGTTTCTCCCCGGTGTGCATCCGCTGGTGCGGCAACAGCTGGTGTGACTGAGTGAAGCCCTGCCCACACACGGGGCAGATGAACGGGTTCTTGCTGGTGTGGACCCGCTGGGGGCCAGGAGGTGGTGTAACTGAGGGAAGCCTTTCCTGCATGAGTACAGGTGAATAGCCGCTGCCCGACGTGCAAACGCCAATGAATCTCCAGCGCAGATGGCGAAGGGAAACCATTCCCACACTCCCCACATTTCCACGGTTTCTCCATAGTGCAGGTGCCCTCGTCTGTCTCTGACCTTAACAATCAGTTGAAAACTCGCTCACACTTACAGCATGTGTGTGGTGTTACTGGTGAACCCTCTGATAATTGGAACACTCTCATTCAGTCTGTAAAGCTTGTTCCAGTCACTACTCTGGTGTGTGGGTATGTGAGACTCTAAGGTTCCAGTCACACTGACGTTTAAAACCTAACTAAGCAGACAGACTTTCTCCTCTTTGTTTTCAAGGTCATCAATATCCACGTCCTCGTGAATCAAGTGACTGTCAGACTTTGATGTGATATTTGGTCTGAGATTTCTGCCTCCAAATTCTTCTCTTGTAATATTCTTGTGAAGTGATTGCAAGGATCATCACAGTCAGTCCATGACAGAAAATCTAAACGTAATTCTAGTTACTGTGGAACATTCTTTCCTCTCAATCCCAAAGATCTTTGTGTAGATCTATATGTAACTGTAAACCAACAGGGTTATGGGGCAGACTGCATACCTCAACAAAGAGTTCACATGGACTCAAGTTGCTGAATGGACCTCTAGTGCAGTATTGACGTTCTTACTGAAGATCTACAATATGCTGCAGTACGGTATTACAAGCCCAGAAACAACTGCAAATCAGACAAGGTCTTTTCAGAAGTTGGACCATGAATTTCTGAAGCTGCTGCTGCTCTTCTTCTCTCTCTGAATGAAGATTGATCTTCACCCAAACTTCAACTTCCTTCCTCTGTCCAAATATTTGTGAACACAGCCCTGTTTTTGAAGGATGGCATGTTTCCTGATCATCACAATTAAAGGGGTGTCTTCCCCCTGATGTGCAAAGGGACAGTCAGTCAGGGGAGGACAGGGTCACATCTTGTGTTATGTGAAATCTGTGACAGCTGCAACAATTCATCCCAACTCCTGTACTCAGTGCTCTGACTGATGAAAGCAAACATGCCAAAAGTCTTCTTCACCGCCCTGTCTACCCATGACTCCACTTTCCAGGTGCGATGAACCTGCATCCCTACATCTCTTGGTTTGAAATCCTGCATATGAAACAGATTTGGTGCTTGTTGGTATGTGTTATTATTTGGTGCTTATCTCGACTCTAATTTGCTAGAGTCCTTCCAAGATCCCTACGTTCCATTACACTCCTTAAAGTCCTACCAGTCACCATGAAATTCCGGTCTTGATTTGACGATACAAAATATAAGAACTCACACTTATCTATATTAAACTCCATTTGCCATTAACCTTAAACCTATGCCCTCTAATTTTGGATTCCCCCACCCAAGGGAAAAGACCTTGCCTATTTACCCTACCCATGCCTCTCATGATTTTATAAATGTCTTTAAAGTCACTCCTCAGCCTCCAAAGCTCCAGGGAAAACAGCCCCAATCTATTCAGCCTCTTCCTGTAGCTCAAACCCTCCAGCCCTGGCAGCATCCTTGTAAATGTTTTCTGAACCCTTTCAAATTTCATAACACCCTTCCTGTATCAGAAAGCACAGAATTGCATGCAGTATTGCAACAATGATGGAACCAATGTCCTCGCTGAAGAAGATTTTAAAAACAACATTTATAACTACAAGCAAATCAAGTTAGTTGGGGATGACCTTCCCATAGCAGTTTGTTTTGGCTGTCCTTCATTAACTTATGCTTTATAATATATAAGAAAATATTTTGAGGGATGGGATTGTTGCTCGCATGTCCAACCATCGCTCACCATCCTTCATGGCCTTTGGACCGAGCAATTGGCTACATGCTAGAACTTAGTTGAGAGTCAACCACATTGTAGTAGGTCTGGAGTCACATGATGTGAGCGTGCGCACACATGTGTAGGGTTGTGAATGGTAGATTTCCCTCCCGAAAAGAATACTTTCACAACAATCAGTAATGATTGGACAAAAGCAATAGTTCTGGCAGCATCTATGAGGAGACAACAGTGTTACTGTTTTGAGTCCGGTGGTCCTTCAAAATTAGGCTGGATTCAAAACATTAATTGTTTTCTTTCCACAGATGCTGCCAGACCTGCTGCAGTTTCCCAGCAATTGTTGCTGATCTCCAACATCTGCAATTCATTGTCTTAGCCAATAATGGTTTCCTTGTTGCCAGTACTGAGACAAACTCTCACTTCCTGATCTTTTTATTCATTGAAAATAAAGTCCACTAGCATCCAGGATGGGATTTTAATTTTTGTTCTCAGAAAACCGAAATCTCTGGGCTACTTAACCAGTATCACTAGATCACAATCTTCCCTTCACTGACAGTGACAATCTTGTCCTAAATATTTTTCTTTATTCATTCATGGAATGTGACACTTTGTCTCCTAAAAGAACCAAGTGCCAATTCAGAGGGCAGTTAAGAGTCAATCACATGACTTTGGATCAAGAGTGACACATTCACCAAACTGGGAAAGGACTGAAGATTTCCTTCCTTAAAAACAAGGTTATTAGTGAACAAGATCGGTACTTATGACAATTGATAAGATCATCAAAGCAGCTTTATATTCCAGATACATAAATTGATTTCAAATTGCATCGGGGCCATAGCAGCATCATTTTGAAACTCCAGATGTTAAATCCAGTAACAATGCCCAAATGCCACCAACTCCCTACAATCTCTAGGCTTCCCAACATTGACTGGTCTGTAATTGCCAGTTGTATCCTTTTCCTCATTAGTATTTACTATTCAATTCAGCCCATTGAGTTGACTCTGCCATTCATTCAGATCACAATTATTCTGGTAAACATTTACTCCACTTTTCTGCCATTGTCCCATAATCCTCAGTAATCCTCAATTCGCTTACTGATTAAAACAAACACTATCTCAGCCTTGAATGCACATAACAACCCAGGCTCAACAGCCCTTTTAGTATCAAGTTCCACAGATTTACTGCCCTCAGGAGAAATTCCTATCTGTCCTAAGCATGCAATCTCTTATTTGGAGGTTACTTCCTCTGGTCCCAGACTCACCCACGTTTCCACATCTAGCCTGTCAAGTCTCCTCAGAATCTTGTACGTGACAATAAGGTTACCTCTAATTCTTCTAACTTCTAATAAGCACAGGCCCAACCTATTCAGTTCTCCTCATAAGACATTCTTTCCATCCGATATCATCATGGTCAACCATCTCTGGACTGCCTCCAATGCCAATATATCTTTCCTCAGGTAAAGGGCCCTAAACTGTTCATAATATTCACTTGTGGCCTGACTAGGGCCTTACAAAGGTTCACTATAACCTTTCTACATTTATACTCTGTTGAAAAGGCCAAACTCCCATTTGCCTCCCTATTACTTACTGAAATTGGATGAAGAGATTCGTGGATGTGATTCCAAATCCCTCTAAAGTTTTCTCCATTTAATATTCAGTTCTTCGCCTCCTGACAAACTGCATGACCTCATTTTCCCATCTGCCAAGCTTTCGTTCATTTGCTTAACCTGTCTATATCCCTCTCCAGATATCTAATGTCATCCTCACCACCTGCTTTCACATCAACTGTCTCTTCTGCAAACTTAGCAATAGTACATTCACTTTACTTATCCAAGTAATTCGTATACATATTGTAAATAATGTTGACCCCAGCGCTGATCCCTGTGGTACACCACAAGTTACAAGTTGCCATCCTGAACATGCCCCTTACCACAACTGTGGTAGTTAGCCAATCCTCTATCCATGCTAACATTCAGCCTCCAACACCCTGGGCTCTTTGCTTACTATTGAATGAGATGTGAATATCATTGGCTGTGCCAACAACTCTTTCCAAACTGACCTTGAAAAGGTGGTGCTGAGCTGCCTCTTAAATTGCTTCACAAACATGGTGTGGTCTGCAACAATGTTCAGGAGTGAGTTCCAGCATTTTGGTCAATAACAAAGAAGCAATGCGATATATCTTGCAGTCGGAATCCTGTGTTCACACTTCTCTGTTCTTGGTGGTTGAGGTCATGGCTTGGAAGATGCTTTTGAAGAACCACCACTCATGCAATCAAGCCAGGCTGACAGATTCAGACTCTGCCATTTGATTTTCCTCATCAATCTACATTCTTTCCAGCCGTGTTTCAGTCTCAAACTGCCACGCAATGCCTTCTGTCTGCTGTCCAAAGAACACCCAATCGTACAACCTCCCAGTAAAATCGGTCGTATTATACCATGACATCTTAAAATAAATTTTCAAACTACTGACATAGTGTCAAATCTTTTTTGTAATAGGATTCAATGAGCTCTCCTTCCTTCCCAAAGGTTTGTTGTTAAGTTGGTTCTGGAAGATGCCACAAAACTGGCATTTTCCTTTGTCAAAAATACAGTGAATACAATGTCAAACTACTGGGTCCACGATTTTCCTTATATCAAGCTGCTTTGCAAGCCGGAAACTTGACCAGATTCCCGACACGGATACAAAAGCCAGGCATCTGTTAAAACCACATGACCACAGGCCACTATTCTGAAGGTCAATGCACGACTGTGCCGGTCTTAGGTTGTCCCTCGCTCAAGGAATCTTACCCATCATTGGCTAACCAGTCACCTTCACTTGACCAATAAAAACCCACATCCATTTTACAGCTGTCAAGTACGGACACGGGCAGTGGTAACTGGCTTATCACTGTGATCAGTGGCCGTCGAGACCAATCGAAGCCATTTAAGAATACCAGATGATGGCTAGGAATCTCTTGAGTGAACAATAGTCTCTTGAGTCTCGAGGCATATAGCACTTCACAATCTCAAACTGCAGCATAAAAGCACAAATTTACCTGTTGTCAATTTGAACGGGAAAGAAAACAAATACACAACTAGGGGGTCTCTGCACCTCAGCCCTCACATTCTGAGGCCCGAAATGGGAAGGATTAGAAATGAGAGATACAGTTATAAAGTAAAATCATAAGTTGTCCCGCGCTTCTCTCTCAGGCATATCTCCTCCATTCCCTCTGATCCTGATCCCGTAATCTTTCCCTGGGGTGCCCCCATCACAGGCTCCTCCAGCACCGCTGCCTGGTATGCGGGTGGGGGGGTTATCCTTTCCCGTCAGGGCACGGTCAATTGTTCGTGTCACAAGCGTCCTGATACATGGTATACAACAACAACCACAGGTAATAAAGATAGCAACAGAGATGCATAAACCAAGGGCCAGCTGTCCCAGCACAGTTCCCCATCTACCAAATGTGCTATTCAGCCAATCTATGACTGGGTTGTTAACCCCTGACTGCTCAGAAATGATGCCAGTTGTTGTTCCCCTCCCTGTCGTTATCAAATCATAAGCGGAATGGCTCTTTCTTCCCTTTATAGATCAGGACACTCCCGCCTAAAATGCCCTATCTTTCCACAATAATGGCATCCTGCCTGTGGAGACCTTCATCTCTGCCCCTGTCGCTCAAACCCTCTACCAAATGCTCCTCCTTGTCTCTGCCTATCCCCTTTCCTCTCTGCCCTACATGCTGTCACCCGCTGCTCCGGTTGCTCACTCTTGGTTCCATTCTTCTCCTAATTACCTCATCAACCGCAGCGACCGTCATTTTCGCCTTCTGCTACTGTCTCTCGTCCTCTCTCTTTACAAACACTTTCTGTGCCTCTCCTAACAATTCATCTAATGGGTTTTTCCCACTCCACCCTTCTATCTTCTGTATCTTTCCCTGTCCAGCATCCCCATATAAGTCCCCTTTCTTCCCCAGTAAATAGTATATTCAAAATAGACATTAACTCAGCCCACATATACAGACTGGGCCTCAAAAATAGATCAATTTGTTCTGACAATCCTATCGGATTCTCAACCAGGACCGTCATTTCCTTTTAGATGTTCCAACCTCCCCACTGGTGAGGGGGACACGCACAAACCCAATCTCCTTGTCCCCTATTGGTACTTCCCGAAGGGGACAAGTCGTTACGTTCTTCCCTTTTTCTTTCTTTTAAGAAACATTGCAATGTTCCTAGCTTCCCATATCCTCAAACACCAATTTATCAATTCATGCTTGACTAACTTTAAAGCCTGTTCCTACCTTGTAAACTTATTTATATATTTACGTCCATTTATTCAGTATTCAATATTTAAAATGTAAAATTAATAGAGTTCCCAATTTTGAAATCCACTGTGATCACCCAGTTTTAGTACCCTAATTTAGATCCAAAATTAGTTTTCTTAAGTCCTCCTGACCAATCATTACTCAATTACAATACTTTAGGTTGTAAAATAATCAGAGCTGTCTTACAAGAATTTGCCAATTCAAGTTAAAAAAAAACTTCTAATGCATGAACAATGGCCGAATCCAAGGTCACAGATAATAACCATGGAAGTTTTCGTTTTTACGACAACCTACTGTTGAACTGAAACTTCAACTGTCCTCCATATATTGCTTTTATGTAAAGATAAAAGAGATTAGTTAGAATCGGATAGTAAGGCAGTCATGACTTGTAAAAGAACAGAAATTATCAACTTTAAAAAATCATGTTAAGTTTCCATAAAAATCACATTTAAAACAGTCCTGGAACTCAGGCTCCAGGGAATAAAACTTAAACATTCAATCACCGACAAACAAATGTGCATTCAAACCAGATCACAAAGGGTTAAACTTTCTGTCAGTTGTACAGCTCTTTTCACTCACTCTCTCTCCTCAGGCTGCTGGGACAGATCGGCTCGCTCTCTCTCTCTTCGCTGGCTGCTGCGAGTCTCCTTACCCCTAACCCTTATTTCTCGCAATCCTTTTTCTCTAACCTTCTCTCTTGCTTTCTCTTCCCTTTTCTCTGTTTCTCTCCCCTTTGTCTTTATTACCTTCTGTCTCTCTTTATCTATCTCCCTCTTTCTCTCTCTCTCTCTTCCTGTGTCGGTCTCTCTGTATCTCTGTTTCTGTCTGTCTCTGTCCCCTGTCCTCTGTCCCTCTCCTTACCCAATGCCCCTCACTTCTAGGAATTTTAAAGTCTGTGCTACGGGGTCCTCGTTACCACCGAGTTCCACGCGTCTCCCGCGTTTATTAATTCCAAGTTCCACGCGATACCCCCACCCCTCCACGCAGGAGAATTTTTAAAATTACATAGTGTTTGGGGATGTGCAGGTTAGGGGGCATTGGCCGTGCTAAATTACCCATAGTGCCCAGGGATGTGTAGGCTAGGTGGGTTAGCCAATGGGAATTGCAGGGTTACGGGCAGAGGTCTGGGTGAGGGAGGGTTGGTGTGGGTTGGATGGGCTGAAGGGCCTGCTCCTACACTGCATGGGTTCTAAGCGTGAGATGAGGTGCTTGACGGAAACGATGGGGAAGAGGCAGTGAAAACACAACGAGACCGTTTGAAAGTGGGAGCATGACAGGAGGGGGTGGGTAAATGGGATGTGGTGAGGGAGGGGGCTTAGGAGAGAAAGAGACACAGAAAGAGAGGGTCACACACAGATACAACTGGTGAAAGTGGGGAAGATTGTGATAGGTTCAGATAAGGTGGAGGAAGAAAAGCTGTTCCCTATTCACTGATAGTGACAAGGTCAGGGGCGGCCTGAAGTTCAGGGGTTTGAGCAGGAGAGAGAGGGGGAAAACAGAGGAAAAACAGGTTTACCCAGCAAGCAGCAATATGCTGGAATCCGCTGTCACCTCAGAGAGACAGACAGACGCAGAGGCAGACGCAGAGACACAGACAGAGAGAGCCAGAGAGACAGAGATGGGGAGGTAATCAGATGAATGGCCTCCCTGTGCTGTGAGATCCAAAAGGAGCACGCGAGCAGCTGCCCCAGTGTTTCTGGCGGTCTGAGGCATCTCCCCCTCGCCCCCATTACCGGTACCGCTCTCCCGTCCCATTGGCACCTTCCCGGTGAACGGCCCACTCTCCCAATGCACTCAAGCTGCCCCTTCCCCCCCCGGGGGCTGGAAGAGGACGGAACAGCCCGTTCCGGAGCGGGGCTCGGGAACGCTGCCCATGTCCGCGACGTCCTTTCCGAGAAAGGAAACAAAAAGGACAACAGACAGGGGACCACCCGCATCAACGGGAATGACAACATTTCACCCTCAGACAAGGCTTTGTCAAGAGATGTACAGCACGGAAACAGACCCTTCGGTCTAACCCGTCCGTACCGACCAAATATCCCAACCCAAACTAGTCCCACCTGCCAGCACCCAGCCCATATCCCTCCAAACCCTTCCTATTTATATACCCATCCAAATGCCTCTTAAATGTTGCAATTGTACCAGCCTCCACCACATCCTCTGGCAGCTCATTCCATACACACACCACCTTCTGCATGAAAACGTTGCCCTGTAGGTCTCTTTTATATCTTCCCCTCTCACCCTAAACCTATGCCCTCTAGTTCTGGATTCCCCAACCCCAGGGAAAAGACTTTGCCTATTTATCCTATCTATGCCGGTCATAATTTTGTAAACCTCTATAAGGTCATCCCTCAGCCTCCGACGCTCCAGGAAAAACAGCCCCAGCCTGTTCAGCCTCTCCCTGTAGCTCAGATCCTCCAACCCTGGCAACATCCTTGTCAATCTTTTCTGAACCCTTCCAAGTTTCGCAACAGCGGGAAGACCCAGAAATGGAAAAGACTGAAGGGGGAAGTCAGCGGTAAATCTTTTGAAGAGGTTACAAAGGAGAGACCTCTGTCTGCAGTGGGAATGACCCCCACAGTAGCAGGTCGAGGTGGACGGCATTTAAGGAGAAGCTGGTTACAGATGTCAGGGAGAAAGGAACTGAAGGGAATGCTGCTGTAAGGGAAATCAAGTGTGAGCAAGTGAAGGGGAGGTGCGTAGAGGCTCACATGGGTCAGAAATACTGAGAGAGACCAGTTGAGCTGAAGGACCTGACTGGAGACTCAATGGGACAGAGAGTGAAATCTTGGATCCACCTGCAAGAGAAGGAGAAACACGTGATTTACCTTCCAGGATTAAGCAAGTCCCGCAGATTCTGCAGATCACTTTATTGGTCAGAGCACTGAGTATAGGGGTTGGGGTCTGGACAGGACGTTGCTTAGGCCACTTTTGGAATACACAGGAACCTCGATTATCCAAAGGACACATGCAGGGTGTATTTCAGTCGCTTGACGATTAGATCCCTTACAGTGTGGAAACAGGCCCAACCAGTCCACACTGACCCTCCGAAGAGTAACCCACCCAGACCCATTTCCCTCTGACCAATGTACCTAACACTACGGGCAATTTAGCATGGCCAATTCACCCTGACCTGCACATCTTTGGACTGTGGGACGGAACCGGAGCACTAGGAGGAAACCCACGCAGACGCGGGGAGAATGTGCAAACTCCACACAGTCTGTCGCCTGAGGCAGGAATGAAACCCGGGTCCCTGGTACTGTGAGGTAGCAGCGCTAACCACTGAGCCACCATGCTGGTTCATCTAATTCTGGATAATCGAAGTTCCTCTGTATTATGTGCACTTCTGGTCTATCGGAAGGATGTTGCAAAACTTGAAAGGGTTCAGAAAGATTGACAAGGATGTTGCCAGGGTTGGAGGGTTTGAGCTACAGGGAGAGGCTGAACAGGCTGGGGTTGTCTTCCCTGGAACGTCGGAGGCTGAGGGTTGACTTTAAGAGAGGTTTATAAAATCATGAGGGGCATGGATAGGGATAGACAAAGTCTTTTGCCAGAACTAGAGGGCATAGGTTTAGGGTGAGAGGGGAAAGATTTAAAAAGGGTCCTAAGGGGCAACATTTTTCACACAGAGGGTGGTGTGTGTGCGTGTGGAATGAGCTGCCAGAGGAAGTGGTGGAGGCTGGTACAATTGCAACATTTAAAAGGCATCCACTTGGGTATCTGTGTAAGGAGGGGTTTGGAGGGATAGGGCCAATTGCTGGCAAATGGGACTTGACTGGTTGAGGATATGGAGGGGTTGGAGCGAAGGGTCTGTTTCTGTGTTGTACATCTCTACTTCAGGAGGAAATGCGCAGTCGCAGGCTCGCAGAGCCACTGGATGCCAAGGGGATGAGAGCACAGCAACTGCAGTGACCCTCCGCCCTCCCACCCAGGGTTCAGCCCTGGGCGGTGACTCACAGCGGCTGCCCCCGTCACTTGTGCCCCCGCTGGTGCCGCAGCAGGTGGTGGGAGTGAGCGAAGCCCCTCCCGCAGACGGAGCAGGTGAACGGCCGCTCCCCCGTGTGGACCCGCTGGTGTGAGAACAGGTTGGACGACTGGGTGAAGCCCTTGCCGCAGACGGAGCAGGTGAAGGGCCGCTCCCCGGTGTGGACCCGCCGGTGCTGCAGCAGTTTGGACGACCGGGTGAAGCCCTTGCCGCAGACGGAGCAGGTGAATGGCCTCTCCCCGGTGTGGACCCGCCGGTGCTTGAGCAGGCTGGACGACCGGGTGAAGCCCTTGCCGCAGACGGAGCAGGTGAAGGGCCGCTCCCCGGTGTGGACCTGCTGGTGGGTCAGCAGGGTGGATGGCTGGGTGAAGCCCTTGCCGCAGACGGAGCAGGTGAAGGGCTGCTCCCCAGTGTGGACCCGCTGGTGGGTCAGCAGGTGGGACGAGCGGATGAAGCCCTTGCCGCAGAAGGAGCAGGCGAAGGGTCGCTCCCCAGTGTGGACCCGCTGGTGCCGCAGCAGGGTGGACGAGCGGGTGAAGCCCTTGCCGCAGACGGAGCAGGTGAAGGGCCGCTCTCCGGTGTGGAGCCACTGGTGGGACAGCAGGTCCGACGAGCGGGTAAAGCTGTTGCCGCAGACGGAGCAGGTGAAGGGCCGCTCCCCGGGGTGGACCCGGCGGTGCTTGAGCAGGCTGGACGAGTCGCTGAAGTCCTTCCCGCACTCGGAGCAGGCGAACGGCCGCTCCCCGGTGTGGACCCGCTGGTGTGAGAACAGGTGGGACGACTGGGTGAAGTCCTTGCCGCAGACGGAGCAGCTGAACGGCCTCTCCCCAGTGTGGACACGGTGGTGGATCTCCAGCAAGGAGGGGGAGCGGAATCCTTTCCCGCAATCCCCACACTTCCACGGTTTCTCCATGGCGCGCGGAATGCCTCCTGAGACTTCCTTTCCCCACAGTGGGCAAACTGGCTCAGGCACGTGCCCCTGTGGTTCAGGTAAAGACGATACTTCAACAGCCTACTGAAGCAGACAAAAACGTTCAAAGAATTTTCCCCTTCTGGACTGAAAGGAGGGACGTCTCTCCTGTCCCAGGAATCAAGGGGCTCTATCAGACCTTCACATGGTACTCAGTTGGGGAGCTCTACCTGCAAAGCTGCTCTTCTCATATCCTGTGAAAAGGGGATTACAAAAGTCATTGCTGCCTGCACATGACAGGAATTCAGAACAGACCATTCTAGTTTCTGTAGAACTTCCCTAAAACAATCAAGTTACAATATGCAGATGCCAGTGTTGGGCTGGGGTGTACAAAGGTAAAAAAAAACACACATCACCAGGTTGTAGTCCATTAGATTTGTTTAGAAGTTCGAGCTTTCAGAGCTCTGCACCTTCATCAGGTAGCTAGTAAAACCTCCGGGCGAAAAAGACAGCAGATGCTGGAGATCAGAGTGGTGCTGGAAAAGCACAGCAGGTCAGGCAGCATCCGAGGAGCAGGAAAAAAAATTCAACGTTTCGGGCAAATGCCCTTCATCAGGAATGAGGAAAGAATGAGGACACTTTCCTCATTCCTGAAGAAGAGCTCATACCCAAAACGTCGAATCTCCTGTTCCTTGGATGCTGCCTGACCTGCTGCGCTTTTCCAGCAACACATTTTCAGTTCTGATCTCCAGCATCTGCAGACCTCATTTTCTCCTATAACCTAGAGTTGTGTGATTTTTAACTTTAAAAAGTGTTGCAAATCTCCACAACCCCCCCCAACACACACACACACACACACACACTTTTCTTCAATTCTCACTCTGCTGTTTCTGATATTACCCGTCCCCCAGTATTGTCCAGAAAAGGACTTATTACCTAAAAAAGCTGTAAATCTCCATCCCACACACTCTTTAACTCTTGCTGTACCTAATATCCCACCTCCCCCCATGCTCCAGCAGGGTCTGACTGATGCTCATTGACTGAGCCACACTCACCTCTTCCTGGACACAGGGACCCTCCAGACCAACACAACATCAGCTCCCCTTAACCCCCCACCCCGCAACGGCGCATGTGCAGGAGCAACCGGTCACGTGAATGGAGGGACCGGCGTCGTCACAAAGGCCGCGCGCTGATTGGACGGAGTGCCCGCCCGTGCGGCGTTCCAGCCTTTCCCATTGGTCCACCGCGCCGTGCGTCACGCGGCGGCGCTGGTCTTTGTGACGCCCACGCGACCTCTCTCCTCCACCACGCGCCCCTCCCTTCAACTCGACACGGGAAGAAATGACCATTGGGGAGCCTTGGAGGACCGGAAGGAAGGCTGGTCCTCCTACCAATCAGAGCATCCCCTCATTGTCTGAATGCGGAAGTTGGATCATGAGCTCCTGCTGCTCTCTCTCTCTGAATGAAGATTGAGTGTTACCCCAGACTGCACCAACCTCTGTGAGTACAGCACCCTCTCTTCTCACCCCTCCTATTCCATTTCTTTTCTCATTTTGGGATTAAACTGTTGGTTTGTAGGAAGTGAAGTGAAAGGAGGTGAACTCAGGAAAGGTGCATATGCTGGATGCATTGGTCTGGATCGCTGTCTCTGTGTGTGTCTGTGTCTCTCTCGTGTCCTTCATCAGGAATTGCGGAGGGGGGTGGAAAGGGTGCTGAGAGATAAATAGGAAGGTGGGAGTGGGGCTGGGGGTAAGGTAGATGCAGGTTGGGGGGGTTGATGGCGACAGGGTGGAGCAGATTGGTGGGAAGGAAGATGGACAGGTGGGACAGTTCAAGAGGGTGGTGCTGAGTTGGAGGGTTGGAGCTGGGGTGGGAGGGGGGAGGGAATGTGAGGAAACTGGTGAAATCGATGTTGATGCCATGTGGTTTCAGGGTCCTAGGCCACCTGATACCTGGAGGAAGAATGCCTCTGCATTGGGAGCCTCCAACCATACGGGATCAATATTGATTTCACCAGTTTCCTCATTTCCACCCCCGCCCCCCCCCCGCCCAATCCCAGATACAACCCTCGAACTTGGGACTGCTCTTTTGAACTGTCCCACCTGTCCATCTGCCTTCCCATCTATCTGCTCCACCCTGCTCTCTGACCTGTCACCTCCTTCCCCTGCTTTCATCTACCCATAGCATTCTCAGCTCCCTTCCCCCAGTCCCACCTCCCTCCCATTTATCTCTCAGTCCCTTTGGGCCCACCCCACATTCCTAATCAAGGGGTTATGCCCAAAACGTCAAACCTCCTGCTCCTCAGATGCTGGCTGACCCGCTGTACTCTTGCAGCACCAGACATTTTGGTGCTTATTTGTCTGGATGTTCTGATGTGACCCCTTCGCAGATGTGAAGTCACATTCGAGAAAAACTCCTTCATGGAATGTGGGCTTTTTTTTTTGGCAAGGCCTACAACGTTTTCGTAACTAACTACCCTTCAAACAAGAGGATTGCCAGACTTTAGGGGGCATTTTAAAAGTCAAGCACGTGAGCCATCATATGCAGGCAGCACCAAGTTAATGCTAGCGGGTTTCCTTCCCTGAAGAGCATTATTGAATGAAATAGGTTTTCAGAAAAGTTTCATTCTCTCAATGACTGAGACTAGTTTTCAATTCAGATTTTTAAAAAAATTTAAAGTTAATTTCCCCAAGGTTTGTTTTTACTGGTATTTGAACCCATGAGCCCAGATCATTTGCCTGGGGCCTCTGGATTGCTGGTCCAGTGTTGTTGTTATAACACCGCTGACCCGCCTGGACAGCATTGAGAGTCATACAGATGTATAGCACTCAAAGGCACCCTATGTGCAACTGGTGCACGCCGAGCACATAGCCAAAATTGATCTAGTCCGATGTGCCAGCATGTCCCTCCAAACCCTTCCCATTCATATTCCCATCCAGATGCCTTTTAAATGTTGCAATTGTCCCAGCCTCCACCACTTCATCTGGCAGCTCATTCCACACACGCACCACCCTCTGACTGACAAAGTTGCCCCTTAGGTCCTTTTTATGTCTTTTCCCCTCTCACCTCTAGTTCTGGACTCTCCCACCCCAGGGAAAAGACCTTGTCTATTCACCCTATCCATGCCCCTCATCATTTTATAAACCTCAATAAGGTCACCCCTCAGCCTCCGATGCTCCAGGGAAAACAGCCCCAGCTTACTTAGCCACTCCCTATAGCTCAAACCCTGGCAACATCTTTGTAAACATTTTCTGAACCCTTTCAAGTTTCGTTTAACTGAACAGTAAAAGTCATACTGGACAGGGATATATCATAGTGTTACTATGCAATATGTATTTATTTACGGCTGTATAAATTTGATTTATAATTATTTCTAGTTATATCATAGTGTTGTAGCCATGTTATGTATTCAAAGTTTGGGAGAAGATTTGTAGCTCGGCTGCTCGTTGTTGTGGTTCTGTTCGCCGAGCTGGGAATTTGTGTTGCAGACGTTTCGTCCCCTTTAGAGGTGACATCCTCAGTGCTTGGGAGTCTCCTGTGAAGCGCTTCTGTGATCTTTTCCCCGGCATTTATAGTGGTTTGTCTCTGCCGCTTCCGATTGTCAGTTCCAGCTGTCTGCTGCAGTGGTCGGTATATTGGGTCCAGGTCGATGTGCTTATTGATTGAATGTGTGGATCAGTGCCATGCCTCTAGGAATTCCCTGGCTGTTCTCGGTTTGGCTTGTCCTATAATAGTAGTGTTGTCCCAGTTGAATTCATTTTGCTTGTCATCTGCATGTGTGGCTACTAAGGATAGCTGGTCGTGTCGTTTCGTGGCTAGTTGGTGTTCATGGATGCGGATCGTTAGCTGTCTTCCTGTTTGTCCTATGTAGTGTTTTGTGTAGTCCTTATTGTGTACAAAATCCCATACCGAAGGAAAGATCACAGAAGGGCTTCACAGGAGGCTCCCAAGCACTGAGGATGTCACCTAGACAGGGGACGAAACGTCTGCAACACAAATTCCCAGCTCGGCGAACAGAACCACAACATGTCATGTATTTCCAGTCATACCCGTTACAGGACAGGAGAACATGGGGTCAATGCTGACTCTGTGGATGAGTCTAGTCAGACTCATTCCTCTCCATATCCACAGAGTCCTGTAAGTGTATTCCTCTATAGGGTCCCTCCAGTCTCACTTGGATATTGATCGACTCCACTACAGTCATCCTCAGAGCGAGCACGTTCTAGGTCTTGTTACCAAAGCAAAGTTCTTGCTCTGTTTCTTTTTCCCCTCCCCCCACATCTTGGTCTGTCAATATGGTAGAAAGAGAGGGGTGGGGGGCAGATAACTAGGTTAGCAAACTGCATGAGGGTGGCATGATGGCTCAGTAGGTAGCACCGATGCCTCATAGTGCCAGGGACCTGGGTTCGATTCCAGCCTCGGGCGACTCTCCGTGTGGGTTTCCCCCGAGTGCACCGGTTTCCTCCCACAGTCCAACCTTGTGCAGGTGAGGGCAAGTTTGCCGTGCTGAATTGTCCAGAGGGTTCAGGGATGTGTAGCTGAGGTGCACCTATCAGGGGCAAATATAGGGGAATGGGTCTGGGTGGGATACTCATCACAAGGTCAGTCTGGACTTGTTGGGCCGAAGGGCCTGTTTCCACAATGTAGGGGTTCTAATTCTTAACTTTTCTCGGTGCTAGATCTGCCAAATGTCAGGAATCAGAAAAATTGGGAGAGAGCGTATGAGATACGGCAGTAGGGAGAGTGTGTGGGATGGAGACTCACAGGTTTTGGGTTATGGGCGTGGAATGAATATTCCGTGAAATCGATCTGTTAAACTCTGAGATTCTACGTGATACTGACAGCGATGACTTTCTAATTGACAGGCTTTCACAGGAGGATTTACCTGCATATCTTGAACTAATTGCCTCAGCCAGCTTGACTCATTGGGACTGGAATTTTATCGATCTTTTGAGTGGAGAAGGAGGATTGTCCCGCCTGCTTCCAGAGATCTGACTGGTAAAGCACTGAGATGCCGCTGTCCGAGGGTGGAGGGAGCTTTACCGGAGCGGAGAGTTAGCCAGCCGGCCCCCCGCAGCAGAGTGGGACGTCAGAGGGAGCGTCGAACCTGGAGGGAGGCCGCGCCGTGGGGAAACCGTGGAAGTGTGGGGAATGCGGGAAGGGGTTTCGAGTCCCCTCTGAGCTGGAGACCCACCGGCGCGGTCACACCGGGGAGAGGCTGTTCTCCTGCCCCGAGTCCGGCAAGGCCTTCATTGGGTCCTCCAAGCTGCTGAGGCACCGGCGGGTCCACACCGGGGACAGGCCGTACCCCTGCCCCGGGTGTGGCAAGGCCCTTCACCCAGCTGTCCCACCTGCAGACGCACCGGCGCCTCCACACACCAGGGAGAGGCCTCTCACCTGCCCCGGGGGCGGCAAGGCCTTCAATCGATCGCCGACCCTGCGGACGCACAGGCGCCTTCCCAACGTGACCGCACGGAGTTGAAGTCTGCAGCGAATCCCACCCAGGACTGGGGGGGGATTGTGCCCCGTGGGGGGATTGTGCCCCGTTCGAAGACAGTGGGTGAAGCGGGAAGGGAGCGAGGCTTCCTTTCTGCCGGACTGGCCGCTCTCGCTCCCTTTGCTTCCCGTGGGACCGATGCTGTTTGAGGCTGGGACTGCACGTTCCCCGGGCCAAAGATCTGCAGGAGCTGAGGAAGTGCACTCCTTTCACACCGGATGGTAAATCATGTTTGTCCCATCTATTTCAGTCTTAAATACCCTCCGTGACCTGGCCTCCCAGCCTCCTGTGGCAGTGAATTCCACAGATTCCCCACTCTCTGTCTGAAGAGGTTTCTCCTTATCTCCGTTCTAAAAGGGCTAAGGCTGTGCCCTCGGCTCCTGGTCTCTCCTACCAATGGAAACATCTTCCCAATGGCCACAGATAGTTCAAAGTCAAATACAATAGCCTCTATTCCATTGAGTGTCCAGCACACTTTATAATACTTTGTAAAATCAGGAGGGCCATTGATGAGGTGAGTGGCAGGTGTCTTTTCCCGATAGAATAAAGAATATTCCAGCACAGGAACAGGCCCTTCGGCCCTCCAAGCCTACACCGATCCAGATCCTCTATCTAAACCTGCTGCCTATTTTCTCAGGATCTGAATCCCCCTGCTCCCTGCCCTTTCATGTATCTGTTGAGATACATCTTAAATGACGCCATTGTTCCCGTCCCTACCATCTCCGCTGGCAACACATTCCGGGTACCCAGCACCCTCTGTGTAAAGAACTTTCCATACATATCTCCCTTAAATCTTTCCCCTCTCACTTTGAACTCATGACCCCAGATAACTGAGTCCTCCACTCTGGGGAAAAACATTTCTTGCTTTCCACCCTGTCTATACTTCTCATGATTTTGTTGGCCTCAATCAGGTCCACCCTCAACCTCCGTCTTTCCAATGTAAATAATCCTGATCTATTCAAACTCTCTTCATAGTTAGCATCCTCCATACCAGGTAACATCCTGGTGAACCTCCTGTGCACCCTCTCCAAAGCATCCACATCCATTTGGTAATGTGGCGACCAGAACTGTACGTGGTATTCCAAATCTGGCCGAAACAAAGTCTTGTATAACTGTAACATGACCTGCCAACTCTTGTACACAGTACTCTGTCCGCTGAAGGAAAGTGTGCCATATGCCGCCTTGACCACTCTACTGACCTGCATTGCCATCTTCAGGGAACAATGGGCCTGAACACACAGATCTCTCTCTACATCAGTTTTCCCCAGGACTTTTCCCATATTACCTCACTGCTCGAGTCCTTCATAGTACCCTCCTTCAGCACAGCTGTGATAGCTTCTCTGACCAGTAATACAACTCCTTCACCTCTTTTACCTCCCTCTCTATCCCACCTGAAGCATCGATATCCTGGGATATTTAGTTGCCAATCTTGCTCTTCCCTTAACCAAGTCTCAGTATTAGCAATAACATCATCCTCCCAGGTACGGCTCCAAGCCCTAAGTCCATCTGCCTTACCGACTACACTTATTGCATTAAAACCAATGCACCTCAGACCACCTGTCCCTTTGTGTTCATCATCTGTTCCCTGTGACTCTTCCCCTTTGTCACACTGACTTTATTATCTCGCTCCTTACAGGCTTTAGTTACTACCTCCTTCCTGACCACGAACCTCCTCATTTGTTTCCCATCCCCCGCCACATTAGTTTAAACCCTCCCCAGCAGCGTTAGCAAAAGCACCCCCAAGGATATTGGTTCCAGTCTGGCCCGGATGTAGCTCGTCTGATTTGTAATAGTCCCACCACCCCCAGAACTGGTCCCAATGTCCCAAAAATCTGAACCCATCCCTCCTGGAATTTTATCGGTTCCCATGCGATTCCCCATCATTCTGTTCAAACCTATTGAATTCATTGCCAATCGACTCGATCCCTCCTGATCCATGAATCCTCTCCTCTCAAGAATCAATTTGATGAACATTTGTTATCTTCCGTGTATTGAAGAACTTCTCTTTTCAATCCTCCCACTTCCTCCAAACTAAAGGAGTTGCCATGGGCACCCGCATGGGCCCCAGCTATGCCTGCCTCTTCGTAGGATATGTGGAACAGTCCATCTTCCGCAACTACACTGGCACCACCCCCCACCTTTTCCTCCGCTACATCGATGACTGTATCGGCACTGCCTCGTGCTCCCACGAGGAGGTTGAACAGTTCATCAGCTTTACTAACACCTTCCATCCCGACCTCAAATTCACCTGGACTGTCTCAGACTCCTCCCTCCCCTTCCTAGACCTTTCCATCTCTATCTCGGGCGACCGACTCAACACAGACATCTACTATGAACCGACTGACTCCCACAGCTACCTGGACTACACCTCCTCCCACCCTGCCCCCTGTAAAAACTCCATCCCATATTCCCAATTCCTTCGTCTCCGCCGCATCTGCTCCCAGGAGGACCAGTTCCAACACCGCACAGCCCAGATGGCCTCCTTCTTCAAGGACCGTAGATTCCCCCCAGACGTGATTGACGATGCCCTCCATCGCATCTCCTCCACTTCCTGCTCCTCCGCCCTTGAGCCCCGCTCCTCCAACCGCCACCAAAACAGAACCCCACTGGTTCTCACCTACCACCCCACCAACCTCCGCATACAACGTATCATCCGCCGTCATTTCCGCCACCTCCAAACGGACCCCACCACCAGGGATATATTTCCCTCCCCTCCCCTATCAGCGTTCCGCAAGGACCACTCCCTTCGTGACTCCCTCGTCAGGTCCACACCCCCCACCAACCCAACCTCCACTTCCGGCACCTTCCTCTGCAACCGCAGGAAATGTAAAACTTGCGCCGACACTTCCACACTCTCTTCCCTCCAAGGCCCCAAGGGATCCTTCCATATCCACCACAAGTTCACCTGTACCTCCACACACATCATCTATTGCATCCGCTGCACCCGATGTGGCCTCCTCTATATTGGGGAGACAGGCCGCTTACTTGCGGAACGCTTCAGAGAACACCTCTGGGCCGCCCGGACCAACCACCCCATGGCTCAACACTTTAACTCTCCCTCCCACTCCACCAAGGACATGCAGGTCCTTGGACTCCTCCACCGGCAGAACATAACAACACGACGGCTGGAGGAGGAGCGCCTCATCTTCCGCCTGGGAACCCTCCAACCACAAGGAATGAACTCAGATTTCTCCAGTTTCCTCATTTCCCCTCCCCCCACCTTGTCTCAGTCGGTTCCCTCAACTCAGCACTGCCCTCCTAACCTGCAATCTCCTTCCTGACCTCTCCGCCCCCACCCCGCTCTGGCCTATCACCCTCACCTTGACCTCCTTCCACCTATCACATCTCCATCGCCCCTCCCCCAAGTCCCTCCTCCCTACCTTTTATCTTAGCCTGCTTGGCAAACTTGCCTCATTCCTGATGAAGGGCTTATGCTCGAAACGTCGAATTTCCTATTCCTTAGATGCTGCCTAACCTGCTGTGCTTTAACCAGCAACACATTTTCAGCAGAGCTCAGAAATACGAAAGGTGCAGTAACAATGTTGGGACTATACTACAGGCCTCCCAATAGTGAGCGTGAGATAGTGGTACAAATATGTAAACAGATCATGGAAAGATGAAGGATAGGTGGTGGTGAGAGGAGATTTTAATTTTCCCAACATTGACTGGGATTCACTTACTGTTAGAGGAGTAGAATTTGTAAGGAGAATCCAGGAGGGTTTCCAGAGTAGTATGTAAATAGTTCAACTCGGGAAGGGGCCATATTGGACCTGGTGTTGGGGAATGAACCCGGCCAGGTGGGTGAAGTTTCAGGTGGGGATTACGTTGGGGATAGGGATCACAATTCCGTAAGGTTTAGAATACTCATGGACAAAGACGAGAGTGGTCCGAAAGGAAGAGTGCTTATTGGGGAAAGGCCAACTATACCCAAATTCAGCAGGCGCTGGGGAAGTGTGGATTGGGAGCAGCTTTTTGAAGGAAAATCCATATTCGATATTTGGGAGGCTCTTAAAGAGAATTGATTCGAGTTCAGGAGAGAGATGTCTCTGTGAAAATGAGGGATGGAATTGGCAAGATTAGGGATCCATGGATGACAGGTGAAATTGTGAGACTTGCTGAGAGGAAAAAGGAAGCATACATAAGGTCTAGGCGACTGAAGACAGACAAAGCTTTGGTCCTACTTTCCCGATATTCTTCCAATCTGAAATGAGGAATTAAGAGGGTTAAAAGGGGCGATGAGATATCCTTAGCGAGCAAGGTTAAGGACAACCCCAAAGCCTTTTATTCATATAGAAGGAGCAAGAGGGTAACTAGAGAAAGGGTGGGCCCACTCAAGGACGAAGGAGGAAAGATGTGTGTGGAGTCAGAGAAAATGGGCAAGTTTCTTAATGAGTACTTTGTGTCAGGTTTAACTGAGGAGAGGGACATGGTGGATGTTGACGTTAGGGATAGATCTTTGAATACTCTAGGGCAAGTCGGCATAAGGAGGAGGAAGTGATGTGTATTCTAAAAAGGCATTAAGGTGGTCAACGTCCCCAGGTCCTGATGGGATCTATCCCAGGTTACTGAGGGAAGCAAGAGAGGAAATAGCTTGGGCCTTAACAGATATCTTTGCAGCTTCCTTGAACACAGGTGAGGTCCCAGAGGACTGGAGAATTGATAATGTTTTCCCCTTGTTTCAGAAGGGTCGCAGGGATAATCCAGGTAATTACAGACCTGTGAGCTGGATGTCAGTGGTAGGGAAGCTGCTGGAGAAGATACTGAGGGATAAGATCTATTTACATTTGGAAGAAAATGAGCTTATGAGTGATAGGCAGCATGGTTTTGTTCAGGGAAGGTCATGTCTTAGCAACTTAATAGAATCCTACGAGGAAATGACACAATTGATTGATGAGGGAAGGGCTGCAGATGTCATAGACATGGACTTTACTTGGGCATTTGACAAGGTTCCCCATGGTAGGCTGATGGAAAAGGTGAAATCACATGGGGTCCAGGGTATTCTAGCTAGATGGATAGAGAACTGGTTGGGAAACAGGAGACAGGGATAGTATTGGAAGGGAGTTTCTCAAAACTGAGACGGTGACCAGTGGTGTCCCACAGGGCTCCGTGCTGGGAGCACTGCTGTTTGTGATATATCTAAATGATTTGGAGGAAGGTGTAGGTTGCCTCATTAGCAAGTTTTCAGTTGACACTAAGATTGGTGGACTAGCAGATAGTGAAGAGGACTGTCAGAGAATACAGCAGAATGGAGAATAGACTAGAGAGTTGGGCAGAGAAATGGCAGATGGAGTTCAATCCAGACAAATGTGAGGTGATGCATTTTGGAAGATCCAATTCTAGAGCAAACTAAACAGTAAATGGAAAAGTCCTGGGGAAAACTGATGTAGAGAGAGATCTGTGTGTTCAGGCCCATTGTTCCCTGAAGATGGCAATGCAGGTCAGTAGAGTGGTCAAGGCGGCATATGGCACACTTTCCTTCATCGGACGGAGTATTGAGTACAAGAGTTGGCAGGTCATGTTACAGTTATACAAGACTTTGTTTCGGCCAGATTTGGAATACCATGTACAGTTCTGGTCGCCACATTACCAAATGGATGTGGATGCTTTGGAGAGGGTGCAGAGGAGGTTCACCAGGATGTTACCTGGTATGGAGGATGCTAACTATGAAGAGCGTTTGAATAGATCAGGATTATTTACATTGGAAAGACGGAGGTTGAGGGGGGACCAGATTGAGGCCAACAAAATCATGAGAGGTAAAGACAGGGTGGATAGCAAGAAATGTTTTTCCCCAGAGTGGAGAACTCAGTTACCTGGTGTCATGAGTTCAAAGTGAGAGGGGAAAGATTTAAGATAGGTATGGAAAGTTCTTTACGCAGAGGGTGCTGGGTACCTGGAAGGTGTTGCCAGCGGAGATGGTAGGGACGGGAACAATGGCGTCATTTAAGATGTATCTCAACAGATACATGAAAGGGCAGGGAGCAGAGGGATACAGATCCTGAGAAAATAGGCAGCAGGTTTAGATAGAGGATCTGGATCGGTGTAGGCTTGGAGGGCCGAAGGGCCTGTTCCTGTGCTGGAATATTCTTTATTCTATCGGGAAAAGACACCTGCCACTCACCTCATCAATGGCCCTCCTGATTTTACAAAGTGTTATAAAGTGTGCTGGACACTCAATGGAATAGAGGCTATCGTATTTGACTTTGATCTATCTGTGGCCATTGGGAAGATGTTTCCATTGGTAGGAGAGACCAGGAGCCGAGGGCACAGCCTTAGCCCTTTTAGAACGGAGATAAGGAGAAACCTCTTCAGACAGAGTGGGGAATCTGTGGAATTCACTGCCACAGGAGGCTGGGAGGCCAGGTCACGGAGGGTATTTAAGACTGAAATAGATGGGACAAACATGATTTACCATCCGGTGTGAAAGGAGTGCACTTCCTCAGCTCCTGCAGATCTTTGGCCCGGGGAACGTGCAGTCCCAGCCTCAAACAGCATCGGTCCCACGGGAAGCAAAGGGAGCGAGAGCGGCCAGTCCGGTAGAAAGGAAGCCTCGCTCCCTTCCCGCTTCACCCACTGTCTTCGAACGGGGCACAATCCCCCCACGGGGCACAATCCCCCCCCAGTCCTGGGTGGGATTCGCTGCAGACTTCGACTCCGTGTGATCACGTTGGGAAGGCGCCTGTGTGTCCGCAGGGTCGGCGATCGATTGAAGGCCTTGCCGCCCCCGGGGCAGGTGAGAGGCCTCTCCCTGGTGTGTGGAGGCGCCGGTGCGTCTGCAGGTGGGACAGCTGGGTGAAGGGCCTTGCCACACTCGGGGCAGGGGTACGGCCTGTCCCCGGTGTGGACCCGCCGATGCCTCAGCAGCTTGGAGGACCCAATGAAGGCCTTGCCGGACTCGGGGCAGGAGAACGGCCTCTCCCCGGTGTGACCGCGCCGGTGGGTCTCCAGCTCAGAGGGGACTCGAAACCCCTTCCCGCATTCCCCACACTTCCACGGTTTCCCCACGGCGCGGCCTCCCTCCAGGTTCGACGCTCCCTCTGACGTCCCACTCTGCTGCGGGGGGCCGGCTGGCTAACTCTCCGCTCCGGTAAAGCTCCCTCCACCCTCGAACAGCGGCATCTCAGTGCTTTACCAGTCAGATCTCTGGAAGCAGGCGGGACAATCCTCCTTCTCCACTCAAAAGATCGATAAAATTCCAGTCCCAATGAGTCAAGCTGGCTGAGGCAATTAGTTCAAGATATGCAGGTAAATCCTCCTGTGAAAGCCTGTCAATTAGAAAGTCATCGCTGTCAGTATCACGTAGAATCTCAGAGTTTAACAGATCGATTTCACGGAATATTCATTCCACGCCCATAACCCAAAATCTGTGAGTCTCCATCCCCCACACTCTCCCTACTGCCGTACCTAATACGCTCCCTCCCAATTTTTCTGATTCCTGACATTTGACAGATCTAGCTCCAAGAAAAGTTAAGAATTAGAACCCCTACAGTGTGGAAACAGGCCCTTTGGCCCAACAAGTCCATACCGACCCAACAAGTCCAGACCGACCCTGTGATGAGTATCCCACCCAGACCCATTCCCCTATATTTACCCCTGACACGTGCACCTAAGCTACACATCCCTGAACACTCTGGGCAATTTAGCATGGCCAACCCACCCTCACCTGCACAAGGTTGGACTGTGGGAGGAAACCGGCGCACTCAGGGGAAACCCACACGGAGAGTCGCCCGAGGCTGGAATTGAACCCAGGTCCCTGGCACTATGAGGCATCGGTGCT
Source organism: Hemiscyllium ocellatum (assembly GCF_020745735.1). Taxonomy (NCBI): domain Eukaryota; kingdom Metazoa; phylum Chordata; class Chondrichthyes; order Orectolobiformes; family Hemiscylliidae; genus Hemiscyllium; species Hemiscyllium ocellatum. The sequence continues at coordinate 57,749 of NW_026869063.1, forward strand.
ACCTACTGAGCCACCATGCCACCCTCATGCAGTTTGCTAACCTAGTTATCTGCCCCCCCCCGCCTCTCTTTCTACCATATTGACAGACCAAGATGTGGGGGGGGGAGAGAGGGAGAGAAAGAGAATCAGAGCAAGAACTTTGCTTTGGTAACAAGACCTAGAACATGCTCGCTCTGAGGATGACTGTAGTGGAGTCGCTCAATACCCAAGTGAGACTGGAGGGACCCTATAGAGGAATACACTTACAGGACTCTCTGGATATAGAGAGGAATGAGTCTGACTAGATTCATCTACAGAGTCAGCATTGAGCCCAGTATTCTCCTGTCCTGTAACGGGTATGACTGGAAATACATGACATGTTGTGGTTCTGTTCGCCGAACTGGGAGTTTGTATTGCAGACGCTTCGTCCCCTGTCTAGGTGACATCCTCAGTGCTTGGGAGCCTCCTGTGAAGCGCTTCTGTGATCTTTCCTCCGGCATTTATAGTGGTTTGTCTCTGCCCACTTCCGGTTGTCAGTTCCAGCTGTCCGCTGCAGTGGTCGGTATATTGGGTCTGGTCGATGTGCTTATTGATTGAATCTGTGGATGAGTGCCATGCCTCTAGGAATTCCCTGGCTGTTCTCGGTTTGGCTTGTCCTATAATACTAGTGTTGTCCCAGTCGAATTCATGTTGATTTGTCATCTGCGTGTATGGCTACCAAGGATAGCTGGTCCTGTCGTTTCGTGGCTAGTTGGTATTCATGGATGCGGATCGTTAGCTGTCTTCCTGTTTGTCCTATGTAGTGTTTTGTGCAGTCCTTGCATGGGATTTTGTACACAATAAGGACTGCACAAAACACTACATAGGACAAACAGGAAAACAGCTAATGATCCGCATCCATAACACTACTATCTTCTCCCAAACTTTGAACACATAACATGGCTACAACACTCTATGATATAACTAGAAATAAATTATAAATCAAATTTATACAACCATAAATAAATACATATTGCAGAGTAACACGAGATATATCCAAGTCCAGTATGATTTTTACTGTGCAGTTAAACGAAACTTGAAAGGGTTCAGAAAATGTTTACAAAGATGTTGCCAGGGTTTGAACTATAGGGAGTGGCTAAATAAGCTGGGGCTGTTTTCCCTCGAGCATCGGAGGCTGAGGGGTGACCTTATTGAGGTTTATAAAATGATGAGGGGCATGGATAGGGTGAATAGACAAGGTCTTTTCCCTGGGGCGGGAGAGTCCAGAACTAGAGGTGAGAGGGGAAAAGACATAAAAAGGACCTAAGGGGCAACTTTGTCAGTCAGAGGGTGGTGCGTGTATGGAATGAGCTGCCAGAGGAAGTGGTGGAGGCTGGGACAATTGCAACATTTAAAAGGCATCTGGATGGGAATATGAATGGGAAGGGTTTGGAGGGACGTGCTGGCACATCGGACTAGATCAATTTTGGCTATGTGCTCGGCATGCACCAGTTGCACATAGGGTCTCTTTGTGTGCTATACATCTGTATGACTCTCAATGCTGTCCAGGTGAGTCAGTGATGTTACAACAACACTGGACCAGCAATCCAGAGGCACCAGGCAAATAATCTGGGCTCATGGGTTCAAATACCAGTAAAAACAAACATTGGGGAAATTAAATTTAAATTTTTTTAAAAATCTGAATTGAAAACTAGTCTCAGTCATTGAGAGAATGAAACTTTTCTGAAAACCCATTTGATTCAATAACGCTCTTCAGGGAAGGAAACCCGCTAGCATTAACTTGGTGCTGCCTGCATATGATGGCTCACGTGCTTGACTTTTAAAATGCCCCCTAAAGTCTGGCAATCCTCTTGTCTGAAGGGCAGTTAGTGACAAAAACATTGTTGGCCTTGCCAAAAAGAAAGCCCACATTCCATGGAGGAGTTTTTCTCGAATGTGACTTCACATCTGCGAATGGGTCACATCAGAACATCCAGACAAATAAGCACCAAAATGTCTGGTGCTGCAAGAGTACAGCAGGTCAGCCAGCATCTGAGGAGCAGGAGGTTTGATGTTTTTGGCATAACCCCTTGATTAGGAATGTGGGGTGGGCCCAAAGGGACTGAGAGATAAATGGGAGGGAGGTGGGACTGGGGGAAGGGAGCTGAGAATGCTATGGGTAGATGAAAGCGGGGGAAGAAGGTGACAGGTCAGAGAGGAGGGTGGAGCAGATAGATGGGAAGGCAGATGGACAGGTGGGATAGTTCAAAAGAGCAGTCCCAAGTTCGAGGGTTGTATCTGGGATTGGGCAGGGGCCGGGAGGGGGAGGAATGAGGAAACTGGTGAAATCAATATTGATCCTGTATGGTTGGAGGGTCCCAATGCAGAGGCATTCTTCCTCCAGGTATCAGGTGGCCTAGGACCCTGAAACCACATGGCATCAACATCGATATCACCAGTTTCCTCACATTCCCTCCCCCTCCCACCCCAGCTCCAACCCTCCAACTCAGCACCACCCTCTTGAACTGTCCCACCTGTCCATCTTCCTTCCCACCAATCTGCTCCACCCTGTTGCCATCACCACCCCCCCCAACCTGCATCTACCTTACCCCCAGCCCCACTCCCACCTTCCTATTTATCTCTCCGCACCCTTTCCACCCCTCCCCCTCCGCAATTCCTGATGAAGGACACGAGAGAGACAGAGACAGAGAGAGAGAGAGACACAGACACAGAGGAGCAAAGACAAACAGACACAGAGAGAGACACAGAGGGACAGAGACAGCGATCCAGACCAATGCATCCAGCATATGCACCTTTCCTGAGTTCACCTCCTTTCACTTCACTTCCGACAAACCAACAGTTTAATCCCAAAATGAGAAAAGAAATGGAATAGGAGGGGTGAGAAGAGAGGGTGCTGTACTCACAGAGGTTGGTGCAGTCTGGGGTAACACTCAATCTTCATTCAGAGAGAGAGAGAGAGCAGCAGGATCTCATGCTCCACCTTCCGCATTCAGACAATGAGGGGATGCTCTGATTGGTAGGAGGACCAACCTTCCTTCCGGTCCTCCAAAGCTCCCCATTGGTCATGCCTCCCCGTGTCGAGGTGAAGGGAGGGGCGCGTGGGGGTTGGTGGAGGAGAGAGGTCACGTGGGCGTCACAAAGACCAGCGCCGCCGCACGGACGGGCACTTCGTCCAATGAACGCGCGGTCTTTGTGACGACGGCGGTCCCTCGATTCACGTGACCGGATGCTCCTGCACATGCGCCGTTGCGGGGGGGTTATGGGGAGCTGATGTTGTGTTGGTCTGGAGGGTCCCTGTGTCCAGGAAGAGGTGAGTGTGGCTCAGTCAATGAGCATCAGTCAGACCCTGCTGGAGCATGGGGAGGGAGGTGGGATATTAGGTACAGCAAGAGTTAAAGAGTGTGTGGGATGGAGTTTTACAGCTTTTTTAGGTAATAAGTCCCTTTCTGGACAATACTGGGGGATGGGTAATATCAGAAACAGCAGAGTGAGAATTGAAGAAAAGTGTGTGTGTCTGTGTGTGTGTGGGGTGGAGATTTGCAACACTTTTTAAAGTTAAAAATCACAACTCTAGGTTATAGGAGAAAATGAGGTCTGCAGATGCTGGAGATCAGAACTGAAAATGTGTTGCTGGAAAAGCTCAGCAGGTCAGGCAGCATCCAAGGAACAGGAGAATCGAGGTTTCGGGCATGAGCCCGTCTTCAGGAATGAGGAAAGTGTCCTCATTCTTTCCTCATTCCTGATGAAGGGCTTTTGCCCGAAATGTCGATTTTTTTTATTTTTTCCCTGCTCCTCGGATGCTGCCTGACCTGCTGTGCTTTTCCAGCACCACACTGATCTCCAGCATCTGCTGTCTTTTTCGCCTGGAGGTTTTACTAGCTACCTGATGAAGGTGCAGAGCTCTGAAAGCTCGAACTTCTAAACAAATCTAATGGACTACAACCTGGTGATGTGTGATTTTTTTTACCTTTGTACACCCCAGCCCAACACTGGCATCTGCATATTGTAACTTGGTTGTTTTAGGGAAGTTCTACAGAAACTAGAATGATCTGTTCTGAATTCCTGTCATGTGCAGGCAGCAATGACTTTTGTAATCCCCTTTTCACAGGATATGAGAAGAGCAGCTTTGCAGGTAGAGCTCCCCAAATGAGTACCATGTGAAGGTCTGATAGAGCCCCTTGATTCGTGGGACAGGAGAGACGTCCCTCTTTCAGTCCAGAAGGGGAAAATTCTTTGAACGTTTTTGTCTGCTTCAGTAGGCTCTTAAAGTATCATCTTTACCTGAACCACAGGGGCACGTGCCTGAGCCAGTTTGCCCACTGTGGGGAAAGGAAGTCTCAGGAGGCATTCCGCGCGCCATGGAGAAACCGTGGAAGTGTGGGGATTGCGGGAAAGGATTCCGCTATCCCTCCATGCTGGAGATCCACCACCGTGTCCACACCGGGGAGCGGCCCTTCACCTGCTCCGTCTGCGGCAAGGGCTTCACCCAGTCGCCCCACCTGCTGTCCCACCAGCGGGTCCACACCGGGGAGCGGCCGTTCGCTTGCTCCGAGTGCGGGAAGGACTTCAGCGAATCGTCCAGCCTGCTCAAGCACCAGCGGGTCCATACCGGGGAGCAGCCCTTCACCTGCTTGGTGTGCAGCAAGGGCTTCCCTCACTCGTCCAGCCTGCTCAAGCACCAGCAGGTCCACACCGGGGAGCGGCCCTTCACCTGCACCGTCTGCGGCAAGGGCTTCACCCGCTCGTCGCACCTGCTGACCCACCAGCGGGTCCACACCGGGGAGAGGCCGTTCAGCTGCTCCGTCTGTGGCAAGAGCTTCTCTCACTCGTCCAGCCTGCTGCGGCACCAGCAGGTCCACACCGCGGAGCGGTCCTTCATCTGCTCCGTCTGCGGCAAGGGCTTCTCTCACTCGTCCAGCCTGCTGCGGCACCAGCAGGTGCACACCGGCGAGGGTGCCTTCACCTGCTCCATCTGTGGCAAGGGCTTCCCCCACTCGTCCGGCCTCCAGATCCACCAGCGGGTCCACACGGGGGAACATCCTTCCGATAGACCAGAAGTGCACATAATACAGAGGAACTTCGATTATCCAGAATTAGATGAACCAGCACGGTGGCTCAGTGGTTAGCGCTGCTACCTCACAGTACCAGGGACCCGGGTTTCATTCCTGCCTCAGGCGACAGACTGTGTGGAGTTTGCACATTCTCCCCGCGTCTGCGTGGGTTTCCTCCTCGTGCTCCGGTTCCGTCCCACAGTCCAAAGATGTGCAGGTCAGGGTGAATTGGCCATGCTAAATTGCCCGTAGTGTTAGTTACATTAGTCAGAGGGAAATGGGTCTGGGTGGGTTACTCTTCAGAGGGTCAGTGTGGACTGGTTGGGCCTGTTTCCACACTGGAAGGGATCTAATCGTCAAGCGACTGAAATACACCCTGCATGTGTCCTTTGGATAATCGAGGTTCCTGTGTATTCCAAAAGTGGCCTAACCAACGTCCTGTCCAGACCCCAACCCCTATACTCAGTGCTGTGACCAATAAAGTGATCTGCAGAATCTGCGGGACTTGCTTAATCCTGGGAGGTAAATCACGTGTTTCTCCTTCTCTTGCAGGTGGATCCAAGATTTCACTCTCTGTCCCATTGAGTCTCCAGTCAGGTCCTTCAGCTCAACTGGTCTCTCTCAGTATTTCTGACCCATGTGAGCCTCTACGCACCTCCCCTTCACTCGCTCACATTTGATTTCCCTTACAGCAGCATTCCCTTCAGTTCCTTTCTCCCTGACGTCTGTATCCAGCTTCTCCTTAAACGCCGTCCACCTCGACCTGCTACTGTGGGGGTCATTCCCGCTGCAGACAGAGGTCTCTCCTTTGTAACCTCTTCAAAAGATTTACCGCTGACTTCTCCCTTCAGTCTTTTCCATTTCTGGGTCTCCCCGCTGTTGCGAAACTTGGAAGGGTTCAGAAAAGATTTACAAGGATGTTGCCAGGGTTGGAGGATCTGAGCTACAGGGAGAGGCTGAACAGGCTGGGGCTGTTTCCCCTGGAGCGTCGGAGGCTGAGGGATGACCTTATCGAGGTTTACAAAATTATGAGGGGCATGGATAGGATAAATAGGCAAAGTCTTTTCCCTGGGGTTGGGGAATCCAGAACTAGAGGGCATAGGTTTAGGGTGAGAGGGGAAGATATAAAAGAGACCTACAGGGCAACTTTTTCATACAGAAGGTGGTGTGTGTACGGAATGAGCTGCCAGAGGAAGTGGTGGAGGCTGGTACAATTGCAACATTTAAGAGGCATTTGGATGGGTATATGAATAGGAAGGGTTTGGAGGGATATGGGCCGGGTGCTGGCAGGTGGGACTAGTTTGGGTTGGGATATTTGGTCGGTATGGACGGGTTAGACCGAAGGGTCTGTTTCCGTGCTGTACGTCTCTTGACAAAGCCTTGTCTGAGGGTGAAATGTTGTCATTCCCGTTGATGCGGGTGGTCCCCTGTCTGTTGTCCTTTTTGTTTCCTTTCTCGGAAAGGACCTCGCGGACATGGGCAGCGTTCCCGAGCCCCGCTCCGGAACGGGCTGTTCCGTCCTCTTCCAGCCCCCGGGGGAAGGGGCAGCTTGAGTGCAGTTGGAGAGTGGGCCGTTCACCGGGAGGGTGCCAATGGGACGGGAGAGCGGTACCGGTAATGGGGCGAGGGGGAGATGCCTCAGACCGCCAGACACTGGGGCAGCTGCTCGCGTGCTCCTTTTGGATCTCACAGCACAGGGAGGCCATTCATCTGATTACCTCTCTGCCTCTGCGTCTGTCTGTCTCTCTGAGGTGACAGCGGATTCCAGCATATTGCTGCTTGCTGGGTAAACCTGTTTTTCCTCTGTTTTCCCCCTCTCTCTCCTGCTCAAACCCCTGAACTTCAGGCCGCCCCTGACCTTGTCACTATCAGTGAATAGGGAACAGCTTTTCTTCCTCCACCTTATCTGAACCTATCACAATCTTCCCCACTTTCACCAGTTGTATCTGTGTGTGACCCTCTCTTTCTGTGTCTCTTTCTCTCCTAAGCCCCCTCCCTCACCACATCCCATTTACCCACCCCCTCCTGTCATGCTCCCACTTTCAAACGGTCTCGTTGTGTTTTCACTGCCTCTTCCCCATCGTTTCCGTCAAGCACCTCATCTCACGCTTAGAACCCCTGCAGTGTAGGAGCAGGCCCTTCAGCCCATCCAATTCACACCAACCCTCCCTCACCCAGACCTCTGCCCACAACCCTGCATTTCCATTGGCTAACCCACCTAGCCTACACATCCCTGGGCACTATGGGTAATTTAGCACAGCCAATGCACCCTAACCTGCACAGCCCTAGGCACTATGGGTAATTTAGCATGGCCAATGCCCCCTAACCTGCACATCCCCAAACACTATGTAATTTAGCACGGCCAGTCCACCCAAACCTGCGCATCCCTGGATACTATAGGACAATTTAGCCTGGCCAATCCTACACTAAGGGTGGATTGGCCATGCTAAATTACCCATAGTACCCAGGGATGTGTAGGTTAGGGTCGATTGGCCATGCTAAATTACCCAATCCTACACATCCCTGGGTACTGTTAGGATAAAATAGGTCAAGGGAGGGTGGAGCTATAGCTGCTGTTTGGGGAATCGAAACTTGCTTACGTGGCCAGCTCAGCTGCCAACGCCCAAATGAGCCCAACAGGAAACACCTCGCAAACGCGAAATGTCCTAATAAGGCAATGCTTAGTAGCTCCGCGAAGCTCTGCTTAGCAAAGAGTATATCAGGAGCAGATTTGGGAGGGGAAGGCAGAACGCGCCTTCTCCAGTGAATGCATGGTGATTCACTGTATCAGCTACGATTCTGCACTAAAGCCTGCTTGTGCCAAACAATTGAGCGTCTGTTGTCTCTCCTCCTAAAACGAACATGCAAGGACAGATTCCGGCCTTACAGTACTATGGGTAATTTAGCATAGCCAATCCACCCTCACGTACACATCCCTAGGTACTATGGGTAATTTAGCCTGACCAATCCACCCTAACCTACACATCTCTGAGCACTATGGGTAATTTAGCATAGCCAATCCACCCTCACCTACGCATCTTTGGATTGTGGGAGGAAGCCGGTGCACCCGGAGAAAACCCTCGCAGACGCAGGCTGGAAACGTGCAAACTCCATAGGGACAGTCGCCCCTGAGGCTGGAATTGAACCCGGGTCCCTTGGCGCTGTGCCCACTGAGCAACCCCTTATAATCCGCCTGCGTTAAGATCCTTTTGTCACCTGGAGGAATGTTACGGGGGGAGCGGGGTTTAAGTCTTCTCTGAGCTGAGAGAGGACACAGGAGATGCTCCTCATCATGCTTTCATGTGTCACGTTGTATAATTCTTAGATTTTACATGTAAATGTCTAGTTGGGGTTAGAATTCTTGTAAATATAGACAAACGGAAACACTTGTTGAGACATTTCACCAAACCCCAAGTAGGCAATTGACATGCCCGCCCCTGAAAAGAGAACCTTTCGTGGGGTCAGAGTTGACATTGAGAATAGCGAAATGAACACTGTCCCCGTCGTGTTTGTATTTTTGCTGACAGAAGGGCAGTTTGCAGTCAGCAGGACCTGTGGGACTACAGGCTTCGGGCCAGGTCTGCGCTCGGGAGCGTAAATCCCAACGGGAACCAGAGGCGTTGCTAACGTTTAAGCCAGCTGAGCTTAGCAAGAAAAGGCTGCGACCCTGTGCTTGAACTGATCAGCCGAAACTTTGGGCGTAGCCAAGGAGATCTGAAGGCGAAGCTAACGGGAGGGTCTCCTTTCTCAAAAAAACCGGAAAACATGAGGGATACCAGGAAGAATTCCGCTGAATTCCAGAGAGCTGTGGCATGCTGTTGATTTGGTACAATGAGCTTTTAATGTGAACTCTCACGAGGGAGTGCAAACGAACTCAAGTTGAAATGTAGCTCCGTAAAGTGTGTAACAGTCAGAGCGTTGACCGTTGTTGAACGTTTTGATGCGGTCCAGTTTTTCTTTTGTTTTTTAAAGATGAGATGATGTTTTGTGGTTTTTGGATGGGTTGGGTACAGAGTGGGAGGTAGGGTGGGCTGGGATCTTCCATGTTGATGGGATTTGACAGTGAATTTTGCTTCGTCAATTATTCAGACTGTGTGCCTGGAGAGAGGGAGGGTCTGACCCTTGGGAAGGGTGCTGGCGGGGTGTGGGCGGGAGGTGAACCTTTGCAATGTCCAATCAGAAGGCTAAGTGTTAAGATAACAAGAGCCGATATTTAGCAGTCGATAAGTGCAACATGTAAGCAGTTTGTTCATATGCAGCTCAAAGGCTGTCCCCAAAGTTAAACTTAGTATGGCGCCTACCCACTCAATCCAGTTACCCACCCCATTTCAGGGTGGATATGTGAACTATCACTAATTTTGGTTCTTCTAACGAATAAAACATTTAAACCGAGCTGTTCAGGAAAGCAAACAAGTTTAAAACTACAGCCATGCTGCAGTTAAACTCAATAGACTTACTCAGAGCAAAATACATGTTCCCTGAAAGTAGTTGAAAGTTAACATAGTTGTATTAGATGTCGGAATATCTGTTTAAATGGAGCCGTGAGCTTTCCCAATGTAGACAGGGCTCCTCGAAACGTGGCAGTGTCCCCCCTGCAGCTGCAGAGCGAGACAGGAGAGTTTGTTTTTGTGAATGAGCAGTTGTAGCGCGAGGTGGCTGTTGCTTGGTGACGGTGAGGCTCCTCCGGCCCCGCCGGCCCCGCCCATCCCCCCGTGCAGACGTCACGCGGGGGCGAAGGCGGTTGGGAGGAGAAGTCGCTCGAGCGGGGAAGCGGCGGCCGTTAGGAAAATGGCGCCGTGCGGCCCGGGGCAGACCCCCGTCACTGGTCACCGCCGCCTTCCTGGTGCAGCTGCTGTGTCACGGCCACACCGGCCGGCTGTACAGCAGGCAGGAGCCGGTGACCATTCTGGAGGCGGATGGGGTTAAGGGCCTGTTTGGGAACTGGTCGGCCGCCTGGGTGGTGGAGTTCTACTGGTCGTGGGGCGGCCCCTGTGTCAACTATGGGGCCACCTGGAAGGTACTGGGCCCGGGAGGTGAAAGGTGAGGCAGGTTGTGGGGGGGACGGAGGGGAAGGAATGTGGGGCCTGTCCTGTCATAGTCACATTTTACACTCACTTTCCATCTGCTTTTACTGGCGCTGGTGCTGTTTACCCCTCACTGTTTTATTAATCCTTGTGCTGTTTACCCTTTGCTGTTACTTGTGCAATTGCTGAGGGTAGTGTGTAAATACTAGTGAAGGATACTATGCACCAGCATGTATATGTTCCTCAGTTATTGAAGGGGCAGGACCTGTTGAGAACGGTTAGTAAAGCAGGTTGTGCACTAAGCCTTGTTAACATGGAGATGTTCATTGGAAAAGTTGACTTTTTATTATTTAGAGTCGTAGAGATTTTCAGCACGGAAACAGATCCCCTCAGTCCAACCTGTCCACGCCAACCAGATATCCTACATTAATCTAGTCCCCATTGCCAGCACTATATCCCTCTACACCATTCCTATTCATATACCCATCCAGATACTTTTTAAAGGCTGTAATTATACCGGCCTCCACCACTTCCTCTGGCAGCTCATTCCATACACACACCACCCTCTGCAGGGAAACATTGCCCTTCAAGTATCTTTTATATCTTTGTGGCCTCACCCTAAACCTATGTCCTCTAGTTGTGAAGGTCACCCCAACACGGAGGAAAAGACTTAAAAACATTGAGCAGCCAAACAAATGCAAAAGCAATCAAATATCGAGCCACATGGGGGAAAAAACATCGCTCTGCCCTTTTTGATCTCCAATAGACATTTGGAAACTGAAAATCTGTTAATAACACCAGCATTGCTACAGAGCATATTGTGTACACTCCTCGGTGTCAACAAGCAGGGCACATGTTTGCCAGTGTCACCAAAACATTGGGCGTGTTCCTCGCTGTCAGCAGAAAAGGGGCGAAACCTACTTTTGATGGACAAAAAGGCTCACTGGAGGACCAGAAGGAGACTTGTCCTCCTGCCATTCGGAGCTCCCCTATTGGTGAACGCGGAAGTTGGGCCATGAGGTTCTGAAGTTCCTGCCCCTCCCCTCTCTCAATGAAGATTGAGCTTCACTCAGACTGCAGCTTCCTTCCTCTGTCCAACATCTGTGTGTACAGCATTCTCTTTTCTCACCGCCTTTTCCATTTACGTTTCATTCTGGGGTTCAATTGTTGACTTGGAGCAACTGAAAGGAATGGGAGTGAATCCAGTGAGGGGACAGATTCTGGAAAAATTAGTCCAAGCCTTTGTCTCAATTGACAAAATAGACAGGCAGGAGACTGGAAGAATGCAGCAAGCCAGGCAGTATCAGTAGGTGGAAGAGTTGAGGTATCTGGTGGAACCCTTGTTCAGGATTGGGGGTGGGTATAGGGAGAGCTGTGGAACAAGGGTGTGCTGGGGGCAGGGTGATGAAGTGAGGATAGGTGGAGACAGGTAGAAGGTACAATAGACAATAGGTACAGGAGTCAGCTCTTCTGCCCTTTGAGCCAGCACCACCATTCATTATGAGCGTGGCTGATCATCCTCAATCAGTATCCTGTTCCTGCATTATCCCCATAACCTGGTTGGTGAATGGGAGGAAGGAATCTAGTTGGCAGGGAAGAGTGGAAAGGGCTGGGAAGTGAGTTGGGGGATGGGATGGGAGATTATTTGAAATTGGAGAACTCAGTGTCGAGTCCTCCGGGCTGTGGACTGCTCAGACAAGATGAGGTTTTGTTCCTCCAATTTGTCAGAAGGGGAGTGGGAAGGGGCATTAAAATGGGTGGAGACTGGCAAGTCCGCTCAGCCTCTGTGGACCTGGCTGTGATGCTCGGCAAACCATTCCCCAAGTTTACGCTTGGTCTTCCTGACGTAGAGAAGACCATAACTGGCAAAGCACAGTGAGTCGAGCAGTAGGACAGTCGTAGTTTTAGGCACAAGCTCTTCATCAGGAATGATGCGTGGATGTTCAGAGGGGCATCAGCGTCCTTCTGTGCCAGTTGTCAGACAGGTGCAGCAGGCAATGAGCAAGGCAAGTGGTGTGTTAGCAAGAGGAATTAAGTTCAGAAGTGGGAATGTCTTCCAGCAGTTAGGGGGTCATTGAATATATTCAAGGCTGAGTTCGCATGATTTTTATGTGGATGCTTGTGGGGGAAGGCAAAAAAATGGTTGTAAGACCAGTATCCAGTTTTAAGACAGTTCCAGAGTCAGACAGCACAGAAACAGACCCTTCAGTACAACTAGTCAATGCTGACTATGTTCTCAAACTAAACCAGTCCCACCTGGCAGTGTTTTGGCCCATATCCCTCCAAACCTTTCCTATTCATGACGTTACTGTACCTGCATCCACCACTTCCTCTAGACATTCAGTCCTCACATGAACTACTCTGTGTAAAAAAAAATTGTGCCCTTCAAGTCTTTTTAAAATCGTTCTCCTGTCACCGTCAAAATTTGCTCCCTAATTTTGAAACCCCAACCCTAGGGGAAGGACACCCTTCGTTCACCTCATCTCTCCCCTCATGATTTTATAAACGTTGATAAGGTCACATCTCCACTTCCAATGCTCCAGTGAAAAAGTCCCAGCCCATCCACCTAGATGAAGGTAGAATCCTGTCCCTCAGGATTCCCTCCAACAATGTGCCCACCACTGATGTCAGGCACACTGATCTATAGTTCCCTGGCTTGTCCTTACCACCCTTCTTAAACAGTGGCACCACGTTAGCCAACCTCCAGTCTTCTGGCACCTCACCTGACATGCACAGTATGCTCTATGGAGATGCTGTTTTTGATGGATTTAAAGTGTCCAAATGCCACAATTTCTCCCCCACTCACTTGACATAACCGTGCAGGCTCCTCGCTATTTGATGTTCATGTTACTTAGAACCCTCATGATCATATCAATCTCAATGAGGTCACCCCTCAACCTCCTGTGCTCCAGTGAAGACAGTCTCAGCTTCTCCTTATAACTCAAACCCTCCAGTCCTGGCAACATCCTGGTAAATCTTTACTGAACTCTCTGTAATAGTATTCTTCCTATTACAGGGCCACCACAAGCCTTCTCAGTACTCTACAAGTGACTTCACCAACATCCTGTACACCTTCAACATGATGTCCCAACTCCTTTATTCAATGGTGTGAACAATTAAGGTAAGTGTGCTGAATGTTTAACATCAATCTACATTTGTCAATATATCATATCAGTTGCATGACACTGTGACCTTGCTCTTAACTCTGCGTCTTATGATCCTGCTCCACAGCTACCCGATGAAGGAGCAGCGCACCGAAAGCTAGTGCTTCCAAATAAATCTGTTGGACTATAACCCACTTGTGATTTTTCAACCTTGTCCCACCTAGTCCAACAGCAGCACCTCCACCTCCTTTCTAATGAACACAGCCCATACCTCCCAGTGCTGCCAGTAAACTGCCGATGAAATGATGCAGTGCCTGCACTCCTGAAAAGTTTATAATTTCTAACGAAACCAGCTACTCATTCACTGCTCCATCTGATACACGACTTTGGAAACTTAGTGCAGGAGGCTGCAAGAAATGAGCAGCTTTAAAACAAAAACCGCTTGGAGCTTTCAATGAGAGCCTGAGCCCAGCAGTACGTTCTGGTTACCTTTATTGTGGCCCAACATTGTTACAGCTGCAGATGCCCCCAGCAAAAGGGCAGAGAAAGAGTAGCTGTGTTTTAGACAGCTCAACAACAGGGGGAGGGGCAAGGTGCAAGGGGCAGGGCAAGGCCAACAGCAGGCCCCCGCACTACGCCTGCGTTGCCTTGCACAGTTTACAAAAATCCCTTCCCCTTCAGAGACTCCCCACAGTGTGGAAGCTGGCCACTCGACCCAAAGACTACACACCGATCCTCCAAAGGGTAACCCACCATGCAATTCCCCTACCCCTATTGCTCAACATTTACCCCTGACTAATGCACCTAACCTGCACATCCCTGGGCACTATGGGTATTTCAGTACTGTCAATCCACCTGAACCTGGACAACTCGTATATGCCAACCAGATATCCCAACCCAATCTAGTCCCACCTGCCAGCACGGGGCCCATATTCCCCCCAGTTGCCTTTTAAATGTTGCAATTGTATCAGCCTCCACCACTTCCTCTGGCAGCTCATTCCATACACGTACCACCCTCTAAATGAGAAGGTTGCCCCTTAGGTCTCTTTCATATCTTTCCCCTCTCACCCTAAACCTATGCCCTGTAGTTCTGGACTCTCCCATCCCATAGAAAAGACTTTGTCTATCTATCCTATCCATGCCCCTCATGATTTTATAAACCTCTATAAGGTCACCCCTCAGCCTCTGACGCTCCAGGGAAAATAGCCCCAGCCTGTTCTGTCTCTCCCTATAGCTCAAATCCTCCAGTCTTGGCGACATCCTTGTAAATCTTTTTAGATTAGATTAGATTACTTAGTGTGGAAACAGGCCCTTCGGCCCAACAAGTCCACACCGACCTGCCGACGCGTATATCACCCAGACCCATACTCCGGGGGTTTGCAAGGACTGCCACAAACACTACGTAGGACAAACAGGAAGAAAGTTAGCCACCAGGATACACGAACACCAGCTAGCCACAAAAAGACACGACCTTCTATCCCTCGTAGCGCAACATATGGATGAAAGAAAACACCACTTCGACTGGGACAACATCTATCCTGGGACAGGCTAAGCAAAGACATGCCAGAGAATTCCTAGAGGCCTGGCACTCCAATCACAACACCATAAACAAACACATAGATCTAGATACCATCTATCAACCCCTCAGAAAATGAACAGGAAATGACATCACCACAAACCCCAGGAACCCTATCCAGGCCAAACATATAAATCGAAAGCAGGAGACAACAGCTTCGCTTCATTTGGAGGTCGCCACTGATGATGTTCCCGAGCCAGGTAATGAAACGTCTGGATATCAAACCTACAGCTCAGCGAGCAAACCTACACCCTAATCCTCAACCTGAGCTACAAACCTTGCAAAGTAGAATGTATTTGCAAACATCATGCTGCAAATACAAACCCACCCCCATGGATGATCTATCTCGTGTGTGCATGAGATAGAGAAACAGTCTATTTCCGTGCTGTTTATCTCTATTTGATAACCGTTGCTTTATTTCTGTTGGTGTAAATGTTGTAATTCATAGCTGGATCCTCATAGGTGTAAGGGTGACAGAATTCCTCAAGTAGGGCACTGGAAGATTCCTGGGAGACCCCTATTTCTGGTTTACTTCCTCATGAACAAACATTAAGCACGTGTACCTATTTATTTACGATTTTGTTTTATTTTTCTTGTTTGATTCCCTGCTATGACTACACCTTGTATTAGGATAGTTGACAGGCTGGGAGATTGTGGCTTGGGTCTTGATTGAATATTTTATCGTTCCAGAAGTTATAAAAGGCGGGGTCAAAGCTTTAGCAGAAATCCAGCAGAGCTGAGAACAGACCGACATCTTAGTCTGTGGGAACAGGGAGATCAACAGAGGATAGAGAAATCAGGTCCTGAAACCAGACCACCCTGTGATCAGTGCTTTGATTAGAGGCATCCTTCTACATCAGTCAATGCCAGTTGTCAGACAGGTGCAGCAAGGCAAGTGGTATATTAGCAGGCTGAACTGAGATTAGAAGTGGGGATGTCTTCCTGCAGTTAGGGAGTCATTGAATTTATTCAAGGCTGAGTTCATCTGATTTTTGAACAACAAAGTGTGGATTTTTATGTTGTGTGGATGAGGTGTATTTTTTTGTGGTTTATGTTTTGGATACAGGAAGAGTAGACATTTTTAAAGTGGAAGGCAAGAAAATGGTTTTAAGACCACGACAGAACAGTTACGGTCAGACAGCACAGAAACAGACCCTTCAGTCCAACTATTCCATGCTGACTATGTTCTCAAACTAAACTAGTGCCACTTGCCAGTGTTTGGCCCATATACCTCCACACCTTCCCTATTCATGTACTTATCCACATGTCTTTTAAACATTGCATCTGAACATGTATCCACCACTTCCTCTTTACATTCACTCAATACATGAAACACTCTGTTATAAACAAACTTTTCCCAATTCTGTCCATTCCATGGATTCATTCTCTTTCCTTTCAGTTGCTGCAAGTCATAAATTGAAGCCCAGAATGAAATAAATGGAAAAGGAGTTGTGAAGAGAGTACCCTACTCACAGATGGTTGACACAGTAAGGAGGGTGGAGTCTGGAGCAAACCCGAAATGTCGATTTTCCTGCTCCTCGGAAGCTGCCTGACCTGCAGTACTTTGCCAGCACCACTCTAATCTTGACCCTGATCTCCAGCATCTGCAGTTCTAACTTTCTCCTGTAAGAAATCAGCAGTTTTAAACCAAAAACCTGTTGCAGTTTAAAGCTCTCATTGAGAGTATGAGCTCAGTGTGAAGTTCAGGTAATCTTTATTGTGACCCAACTTTGTTACAGCTTCAGAATCTCCCAGCAGAAAGGTGTAGAAAAAGTAGCAATTTTTTAAAAACAGCTCAAGGTCAAAGTGCAACTCCTCACTTTCTTCATTATTGGTCACCACTGAGTTGTCCCTTTGTAATTGGATCCTTGGTGTAGCCTTAATCTGGAGGAAGTATTGCCTCACTCAGCAATTTCAACCTGTATCCAAGTAAGTTGGATGAGCAGCATAGAGTCAACCAGACTATTGTGGGTCTGGAGTCATGTGTAGGCCAGAGCGGGTAAAGGATGCAGCTGGGACGACTGCTCTAATAATGGCTCAAGTCTTCCCTAAAAAGGAACTGAGTGAATCAGAAGGGGGTTTTTTTCCACCCCCACCCCACCGACAATAGTTTCACCGTTAGATTCTGAACTCCAGATTTCTGACCAAATTCCAATTCCGCCATCTGTTGTGGGAATCGAACTCGGGAGCCACTGGAACTGGGTTGATAGTCCAGTTGGTAAAGGCACTCGGCCGTCTTTCTTTCAATCCTCCTGCAATGCCACGTGATCCCGCTGGTAGGTCAGCAAGGAGGCGGCCTGGGTAAAGGCCTTCCCGCACTCGGGGCAGCTTAAGGGCCTCTCCCCCATGTGGATCCACTGGTGGGTCTGGAGGTTGGAGGAATCGCTGAAGTCCTTCCTGCAGTCAGGGCAGGGGAACGGCCTCTCCCCAGTGTGACTGCGCCAATGAGTCTCCAGGGCAGACGGGAAACAAGCCTTTCCCACAGTTGCCACACTTCCATGGTTTCTCCACGGGGCGGGATTCCTCGGGTTTCTCCATGGCCGAAGCTTCAGCCGCACAAACGCATGTGGAGCTTCTCTCCACCGTGAATTCCTCTTTCCAAACCGTATAGCTGTTGCACGCTCCTCACTCAGTGCACTGCAATGGTAGGGTCTCTCATCCAGTCCCACTGATGCTGAAAACGTACCCAAACAGCTTTGCTCCTCACAGAATCATAGTTGCAAACTGTTGCGGTCCCGATGGATTGGATTGAATGACTGTCAGACATGGACGTCAAAGTAAGGACTGCAGACGCTGGAGAGTCAGAGTCAGAAAGTGCGGTGCTGGAAAAGCACAGCAGGTCAGGCAGCATCCAAGGAGGAGAGTCAACGTTTTGGGCATTAGGCCTTCATCTGTTGATTTTGAAACTTCCATCTTCAGATCCTGAAATGTAAAAAGAGATTACAAAAGTCATCACTGTCGGTGCAGGGTAGAAATTCTGAACAAGCAATTCTACTTTCTGCGGAAAGTTCTTTTCTTTTGTTATTTCACAAAATTGAAAGCACCATCCCACTCTCTCTCCCCCTCTGTTCTCACTCTGATCTAACTAATTCCCCTGAAGGTGCTGATTCAGGATCTTCCAGGGGCAGAAAAGCAAAAACGTCAAGACTGACATCTCTCTGAATTTTGGATAACTCCACCTGAAAGTTAATATCTTTCACAACATTGGGATACTGCTGAGAGGTGAGGAGGTCTGATTTTGGGAAGCAAAAAAAAATAATGAGTTTGTGCCAATCCCTTCCCTTCAGAGAATCCCCAGAGTGTGAAAGCAGGCCACTCAGCCCCACAAATCCATACCGACCCTCTAAAGGGTAACAGACCCACACCTATTCCCCTACCCCCTATTGCTCAACTTTTACTCCCTGATTAATGCACCTAACCTGCACATCTCTGGGCATGGTCAATCCATCCTAACCGGGACAAAGTTAAAAATCACACCACCAGGTGAGTGTTCAACAGGTTTATTTGGAATGACTCGCTTTCAGAGCGCTGATCCTTCAGGTGGTTGTGGAGAATAAGATCTTAAGACATAACTTATAGAAAAACATTATCGCGTTCTGCCACCGAAATGATATATTGAACAAACCTGGACTGTCAAGTCTTTTATCTTTTAGACTGGATTGCAGCTATCATTCACATGTAAATCCCAGACCTTCTTGCAAGGCACCTTATCAAGATAACTCGAGGTTTTATAGCAAAATGTGACATCTCAGTTCACATAATGCATTAAAGGTGTGAGGTCAGAGTCTGTCTGTGTCCCAGTCTTGAGTCAGACTGGTTCTATTTCCAAAGTGTAATATTTTGTAAATTACATGGATTGACTGCTTACTGATTGTGTATTTTTTGAGCAAAATAGAATGTATCTGCAAATATCATTCTGCAAATACAAATAGAGCCTTATTTCTGGTTTACTTCCTAATGAATAAACATTAAACGCGAGCACCTATTTATTTCTAATGTTGTTTCATTTTTCTTGTTTGATTCCCTGCTGTGACTACACTGTGCCTGGATGGTTCACAGGCTGGGAGATTGTGCATTGGGACTTGATTGACTGAATGTTTTATTGTCCCAGAAGGTGTAAAGACAGTTGGGTGGTGGGGGAGGGTCAAAGCTTCAACAGAAATCCAGCAGAGCTGAGAACAGACCGACATCCATATGCCTTTTAAATGTTGTAATTGTGCCAGTCTCCACCACTTCCTCTGGCAGTTCGTGCCATACATGCACCACCCTCTATGTGAAAAGATTGCCCCTCAGACCCCTGTTAAATCATTATGCTCTCACCTCAAACATATGCCTTCTAGTTTTCTTGGACTCCCCTACCCTGGGGAAAAGACCTTAGGTTTCCCCCCCGCTATCCATGCCCATTACAAAGGTCTATAAGTTTACCCCTCAGCCTCTGATGCTCCATGTAAAATATCCCTGGCCTACAGGGGCGGCACGGTGGCACAGTGGTTAGCACTGCTGCCTCACAGCGCCAGGGACCTGGGTTCAATTCCTGCCTCAGGCGACTGACTGTGGGGAGTTTGCACTTCTCCCCGTGTCTGCGTGGGTTTCCTCCGGGTGCTCCGGTTTCCTCCCACAGTCCAAAGATGTGCGGGTCAGGTGAATTGGCCATGCTAAATTGGCCATAGTGTTAGGTAAGGGGTAAATGTAGGGGTACGGTGTGGACTTGTTGGGCCAAAGGGCCTGTTTCCACACTGTAAGTAATCTAAGTATTCAGCCTCTCCCTATAGCTCAAATCTTTTCTGACCCCTTTCAAAGTTTCATAACATCTTTCCTACAGTCGGGAGACCAGAACTGAACGCAGTATTCCAAAATTGGCTTAACCAACATCCTGGACAGCCACAACATGACCTCCCAACTCATCTACTCGATGCTCTGACCAATAAAGGCCATCCTACCAAATGCCTCATTCATTATCCTGTCTACCTGAGACTCCACTTTCAAGGAACTATGGAACCTGCACTCCAAGGTCTCTTTGTTCTGCAACACTCCCCTTAACTCTGTCAGTCCTGCCTGAATTGCTTGACCAAAATGCAACAACTCGAATTTCTCAAAATTTAATTCCATCCACCACACTTTGGCCCATCCGATCAATTCTAATTTATAGCAAACCCTCTTTTCTCTCTCATTCCCAAGCTGAAAATCTCCATCCCACACACTCTCCCTCCATTCTCATTTTGCTGACCCCAATCCCTGCTGTACCTCATCCTGAATGGTCTGGTTCATGCTGATTAAAAGACCCACACTCGGGGGGGGGAAGAGGGTCTAATTGAAACATACATAATCCTGAACAGCCCAGACAGAGTGGATGTTGCGAAGATGTTTCCATTGGTAGGACAGACTCAGACCAGAGGGCAGCGCTTCGAGTAAAGGGAAGTCCTTTTAGAAAGGAGAAACTTCTTCAGCCAGAGAGCGGTGAATCTGTGGAATCTATTTCCATAGAAGGCTGTGGAGGCCAGGTCACTGGGGATATTTAAAACTGAGACAGATAGGTTCTTGAGTATCAAGGGGATCAAGGGTTAAAGGAGAATGGGGTTGAGAAACCTAGCAGCCACGATTGAATGGGGTGATTAGACCTGATGGACTGAATGGCCTAATTTCTGCTCCTCTGACTTAGGGCCTCTTGCTGTCCTGGACACAGAGTGAGAGAGTTGGGAGCAAGACTAGGCCATTCGGTCTTTCGAGTCAGCACCAGCATTGAACAATTCATAACTGGATATGAATATACCTACAGCTGGGTGGATAGGCTGGGACTTTTTTCACTGGAACACATGAGGTTGAGATGTGACCTTAAAAGGAGGTTCATAAAATCATGGAGGGTAGATGAGGTGAACCGCAGGTGTCCTTTCCCTAGGATGGGGGTTTCAAGATTAGGGAGCAAATGAGGAAGGTGAGTGAAGAAAGATTTTCAAAAGACTGGAGTAGCGCCTTTTTTTTGAGAGTAGTTTGTGTGTGGAATCAATGTCCAGACACGGTGGTGGATGTAGGTACAGTAACAAGGTTTAAAAGACATTTGGATAAGTACGTGAATAGGAAAGGTTCAGAGGGATATGGGCCAAATACACACAGGTGGGACTAGTTTAGTTTGTGAACACAGTCAGCACGGTTTAATTGGACTGAAGGGTCTGTTTCTGTGTTGTCTGACTCTGGAACTGTTCTAAACTGGGCTTAAAACCATTTTCTTGCCTTCCGCAATAAACATCCACTTCTTTCTTGTTCAAAAATCAGATTAACTCAACCTTGAATTTATTCAAATGACCCCCTAACTGCAGGATGACATTCCCATCTCTGAACTCAATTCCTCTTGCTAACACACCACTTGCCTTGCTCATTGCCTGCTGCACCTGTCTGACAACTGGCACAGAAGGACGCTGATGCCCCTCTGAACATCCACGCATCATTCCTGATGAAGGG
The DNA here is from genome assembly GCF_020745735.1 of Hemiscyllium ocellatum. NCBI lineage: Eukaryota > Metazoa > Chordata > Chondrichthyes > Orectolobiformes > Hemiscylliidae > Hemiscyllium > Hemiscyllium ocellatum. The sequence goes on from NW_026869063.1 coordinate 78,939, forward strand.
CTTGTGCCCGAAACTTCGACTGTCCTACTGCTCGGATGCACCTTGAATGAATCTACCGTCCCTACCTCTGCTGGCAATGCGTTCCAGGCACCTATCACCCTCTGAGTAACGTACTTTCTGTGTGCATCTCCAACATGATGTCCCAACTCCTGAACTCAGCATGTGAACCATGAAGGCAAGTGTGCTGAACACCTTCTTCACTCCCGTCTACCAGTGATGTAACTTTCAAGAACAATGAACCTGAACACCTCCAGGTCTCTGTTCTACAACATGACCCAGGGCCCTACCATTACCTGTTCAACTCTTGCCCTCCTTTATTTTAGCAAATGCAACCCCTCACTTATATCCGTACCCCTCTCATACACACATGCTCTCTCTCAGACATACACATACACCACCCCCTCAAAACTCTCACCCTCTCGCAGACTCATACTCCATCACAATCACACTTTATCAAGCAGGCACACATGCAAAAACACACTCACAGCGCACAAACACACATACACACACACACACACTTCCCTGAAGGGAGTTTCCCTGAAACGTCAATTTTCCTGCTCCTCGGATGCTGCCTGACTTGCTGCTGCACCACACGCTCGATCCTAAGCTTATTACCCTCTACTTCTGGACTGCCCCATCCAAAGGAAAATACCATGTTTATTTACCCTATCCATGCCCCTCATGATGATATAAAAGTGTATAAGGTCACTCCTCAGACTCTGGCAAGCTATGGAAAAAAGTCCCAACCTGAACTTCTGTCTCTCCTCACCCAGGTAACCAAGACACATACCTGAGGTCCCAAAGTCTGCTCCCTCGCTGGATTCACTCCAGTTGCTACAAGTGAGCCTGCTCCGTCATTCATTAAGATCATGGCTGATCTATCCATCGTTTCATCTTCTCCTCCCTGCACTGTCACAAGGAACCCCTTAATTCCCCAACCAGGCCAAATCCCACCCAACTGTATCTTGAATATACTTAATGAAGCTGCCTCTATTGCTTCCTTAGCCAGAGTATTCCCTAGATTTTGATGAAGGGCTTTTGCCCGAAACATCGATTTTCCTGCTCTCCGGATGCTGCCTGACCTGCTGTGCTTTTCCAGCACCACTCTAATCTAGACTATTCCATAGATTCACGACCCTCTGGGAAAAGCAGTTCCTCCTCATCTCTGTCTGAAAGCTACTCCCTCTAACCTTGAGGCCTCGTCTCACCCACCAGAAATTACTGGACAGGCTAGGGCTTCATCCCCACAGTGCAATGACATTGGGAAGATGTTTCCATTGGTAGGAGAGACTAGGACCAGAGGACACAGCTTTAAGAATAAAGGGAAGACCTTTAGGAACAGAGATAAGCGATGTCTCCTTTTCTGCCGACAGCGAGGAGCATGGACAATGTACTGGTGACACCAGCGAGCAGGTGCGCTGTTGTTCACACCGAGGAGCAGACACAATGTGCTCTGTGGCGATGCTGGTGTTATTGACAGATGTTAAATGTTCAAATGCCAAGAGGAGAAATAAAGGGTAGAGCCACAGTTCTTTTTCCCCATGTGGCTCAACATTTTATCGCTTTTGTCTGGCTGCTCAACATTTTTTTTAGTGTCTTTTCCCCAGAGTAGGGGTGAGGTTCACAACTACAGGGCATAGGTTTAGGGTGAGCAGAAAGATATTAAAGGTACCTAAGGGGCAACTTTTCCATGCAGAGGATGGTGCACGTATGGAATGAGCTGCGAGAGGAAGTAGTGGAGGCCGTATAATTACAGCATTTAAAAGGCATCTGGATGGGTATATGAACCAAGTGCTGACAAATGGGACTAGATTAATTTAGGATATCTGGTTGGCATGGACAGGTTGGACCAAATGGGTGTGTTCATGTGCTGTACATCTTTATGATTCTAAATAATAAAAAGTATATTTTTCCAAATACCAAACTATCTCCATGTTAACAAGGCTTAGTGCACCACATACTTTACTAACCATTCTCAACAGGTCCTGCCCCTTCAATAACTGAGGAACATATACATGCTGGTGCATAGTATCCTTCACTAGTATTTACACACTACCCTCAGCAATTGCACAAGTAACAGCAAAGGGCAAACAGCACAAGGATTAAAAAACAGTGAGGGGTAAACAGCACAAGCGCCAGTAAAAGCAGATGGAAAGTGAGTGTAAAATGTGACTATGACAGGACAGGCCCCACATTCCTTCCCCTCCGTCCCCCCCACAACCTGCCTCACCTTTCACCTCCCGGGCCCAGTACCTTCCAGGTGGCCCCATAGTTGACACAGGGGCCGCCCCACGACCAGTAGAACTCCACCACCCAGGCGGCCGACCAGTTCCCAAACAGGCCCTTAACCCCATCCGCCTCCAGAATGGTCACCGGCTCCTGCCTGCTGTACAGCCGGACGGTGTGGCCGTGACACAGCAGCTGCGCCAGGAAGGCGGCGGTGACCAGTGACGGGGGTCTGCCCCGGGCCGCACGGCGCCATTTTCCTAACGGCCGCCGCTTCCCCGCTCGAGCGACTTCTCCTCCCAACCGCCTTCACCCCCGCGTGACGTCTGCACGGGGGGATGGGCGGGGCCGGGGGAGCCTCACCGTCACCAAGCAACAGCCACCTCGCGCTACAACTGCTCATTCACAAAAACAAACTCTCCTGTCTCGCTCTGCAGCTGCAGGGGGGACACTGCCACGTTTCGAGGAGCCCTGTCTACATTGGGAAAGCTCACGGCTCCATTTAAACAGATATTCCGACATCTAACGGAACGGCCTCATATCTAAAGGGGGAAATCTGCATTTTAAAGGGACATGGACATTTTAACGGGTATTTCCGCAAATACAGAGATGTAAATGGACGAGATTACATTTCAAAGGGATGTGGCACATTCAAAGGGATATCTTAATATGTAAAGTGACGCAGTTATATCTAAATGAATCTACATTTCGAAGAGACGTTGCCCTTTTTATAAGTAGAGACAATCGGTGTGAATTCTGTCTGTGTCCCAATGTTGAGTCAGACTGACATTTTTCTTAGAAAAGCTCTGCACTTAAATTACATTCTTGAGAAGGTAATTTACAGATTAGAGTGTCGGTTAGGGAGGATTGGCCGTGCTAAGTTACCCATAGTGACCAGGGATGTACAGGTTAGGGTGGATTGGCCATGGGAAATACGGAGTAAGGGGTGGGTATGGATGGGATACTGTTCAGAGGGCCAGAGTGAAATAGATGGGCTGAATGGCCTGCTTCCACATTGTCGGATTTCGAGACCCTCCCCACAAAGGGGCATTTTATCTGCAACTATCTTGTTCAGCCCCTTTCAGAATTCTACTGGTTTCAATAGAGGTATACAGCACAGAAACAGACACTTCGGTCCAATTCGTCCATGCCGACCAGGATTCCAAACTCAACCAGTCCCACTTGCCTGCATTTGGCTCATATCCCTTTAAACCTTTCTATTCATCTACCCATCCAAATGCTGTTTCAATGTTGTCACTATACCTGCATCTACCACATCCTCAGTAAGTTCATTCCACATGCAAATCACCCTTTTTCAAAATGTTGCCCCTCTGCTTCCTTTTAAATCTCTCTCCTTACATTTAAAAAATAATGCCCTCCTAGTTTTGAGTTCCCCTACGCTAAGCAAGAGCCATTTTCTACTCACCTTACCTCCACTCCTCATGATTTTATCAATCTCACTGAGGTCACCCCCCAACCTCCTGTGCTCCAGTGAATAAGGTCCCAGCCTCTCCTTATAACTCAAACCCTCCAGTCCTTACAACATCCTGGTAAATCTTTATTAAACTCTCTCTCATAGTATTCTTCCTCATACAGGGCCACCAGAACTGTACTCAGTACTCTGAAAGTGGCCTCACCAACATCCTGTACAACCTCAACGTGATGTCCCAACCCCTCTCCTCAGTGGTGTGAACAATGAAGGCAATGTTGCGAAATGCCGCCTTAACCACCTTGTCTACCAGTGACACAACTTCCAAAGAATTATGTACCTGAACACACCGCCCGTCTGTCTGTTCTATAACACGACTCATGGCTCGTCCATTAACTGTACAACCCCTTGCTTTTATTCAGCCTCTCTCTCTCACACACAGACAGACACACACACACACACTCCTCAATGCTCTCTCGCACTCGCAGCCTCATACTCCATCACTCTCACTTTCCCAAGCATGCACACACACACTTCTGCGCATTCTCATGCACAAACTCACATGCAGACACACACACACACACTACTCTTTGGGGTGAAATTGTATTGGCAGAATTATATTTGCAGATACATTCAATTTTGTTCAAAAAGCACACAATCTGCAGGCAGTCAATGCATCTAATATTTTACAAATTCCGACTTTGGAAACAGAACCGGTCTGATTCAAGGTTGGAATACTGACAGACTCAAATCTCACACCTTTAATGCATTGTCTGAGCGGAGATTTTTTTTTTATAAAATCTTATGTCATCTCAAGAACATTGTTACATATTAATGAACCAAAGCCCACACCCATTCTAAGAGATGAAGACTATCTAAGTTTGTTCAATATATTCTATCAGTTGCATGACACTGATCTTTCGATATAAGTTCTGTGTCTAATGATGCTGTTCCATGAGGCTTGTGTGTTGATGAGGCAAGATGGTACAGATGAGGCAATGTAGAATTACAGATCACCGAGGAAGTACTTAAAGAGAGAGTTAATAAGTGCAAAGAGAGGACACGAACAGTCTTCAGCAAATAGAATAAAAGGAGAACCCGAAAGCTTTCTATAGGTATGTGAGGAATAAAAGGATGATTAGGGTAGGAATAGGGCCAGTCAAAGACAGAAGTGGGAAGTGGAGTGTGGACCCTGTAGAGATCGGAGAGGTGCTAAATGAACATTTCTCATCGGTGTTCACTCAGGAAAAGAACGAGGTACAAGATATTAGACTCGAAAGGATCGAGGCTAGTTACACACAGGTGTTATCAATTCAAGGAGTGAAAGTAGACAAGTCCCCTGGGCTGATGGGATTTATCCGAGGATTCTCTGGGAAGCTGGGGAGGAGATAGCAGAGCCTTTGGCTTTGATATTTGAGTCGTCATTGTCTACGGGTTTAGAACCTGAGGACTGGAGGATTGCAAATGTTGTGCCCTTATTCAGGAAGGGCAGCAGGTAAGATGACCCTGGTAATTATAGATCAGTGAACCTTACTTCTATTGTAGGAAAGATTTTAGAAAGGATTATAAGAGATAAGATTTATAATCATCTGGCAAGCAACGATTTGATTTCAGATTGTCAACATGATTTCGTCAAAGGCAGGTCGTGTCTCACAAACCTCATTGAGTTTTTTTTAGGAAGGTGACCAAGCATTTGGATGAGGGTAGGGCAGTTGACGTGGTATACTTGGACTTCAGTAAAGCCTTTGATAAGGTTCCACATGGGATGCTGATGGAGAAAGTACAGAGGCATGGAATTGAGGGTGATTTAGCAGTTTCGATTAGAAACTGGAAGAAGGCAGCGAGTGGTGGTTGATGGTAAATATTCAGTCTGGAGTCCAGTTACTAGTGGTGTTCCACAAGGATGTTTTGGGACCACTGCTGTTTGTCATTTTTATAACTGACTGAGACACAGGCATAGGTGGATGGATTAGTAAATTTGCAGATGACACTAAAGTCAGTGGCGTACTGGACAGTTTGGAAGAATGTTACAGGTTGCAGGGGGATTTGGATAAACTGCAGAATTGGGTTGAGAGGTGGCAAATGGAGTTCAATGCAGCTAAATGTGAGGTGATGCACTTCAGGAAGAATAACAGGATGGCAGAGTAGTTGGGCAATGGAAAGATTCTTGGTAGTGTGGATGTGCAGAGGGATCTAGGAGTCCATGTGCATAAATCCCTGAACATTGCAACCCAGGTGGATAGTGCTGTTAAGAAGGCATATGGTGTGTTAGGTTTCATTGGTAGAGGGACTGAGTTTCAGAACCGCAGTATCATGCTGCAACTATACAAAATGCTGGTGCGGCCACACTTGGAATATTGTGTACAGTTCTAGTTGCCCCATCATAGAAAGGATGTGGAAGCATTGGAAAAGGTGCAGAGGAGACTTACCAGGATGTTGCCTGGTCTGGAAGGAAGGTCTTATGAGGAAAGGCTGAGAGACTTGGGTCTTTTCTCATTGGAAAGAAGGCGGCTAAGGGGGGATTTGGTAGAGACATAAAAGATGATCAGAGGATTAGATAGAGTGGACAGAGAAAGACTTTTTCCTAGGATGATGACGTCAGCTTGTACGAGAGGGCATAACTACAAATTGAGGGGTGATAGCTTTAAGACAGATGTCAGAGGCAAGTTCTTTACACAGAGAGTGGTAAGGGAGTGGAATGCCCTACCGGCTAAGGTAGTCAACTCAGCCACATTAGGGAGATTTAAACAATCCTTAGGTAAGTGCATGGTTGATTTTGGGATAGTGTAGAGAGACAAGCTGAGAATAGTTCGCAGGTCGGCGCAACATCGAGGGCCGAAGGGCCTGTTCTGCGCTGGATTGTTCTATGTTCTAAACTTAGTGCAGGAGGCTGAAAGAAATGAGCAGCTTTAAAACAAAAACCTCTTGGAGCTCAAAGCTTTCAATGAGAGTCTGAGCCCAGTGGTAAGTTCAGGTAACCTTTATTGCAACCCAACTTTGTTACAGATTCAGATCCCCCCAGCAAAAAAGCAGAGAAAAAGTAGTTGCTTTTTGAACAGCTCAAGGTGAAAGTGCACACACCACACCTCCCCTGTCCCTACCCACCCCCCCCCCCCTCACTGTCTTTACTATTGGCCAGCACCAAGTTGTCCCTTTGTAACTGGATCCTTGGTACAGCCGTAACCCGGAGGAAGTATTGCCTCACTCAGCAATTTCAACCCATACCCTGTCTCCAAGTAAGTTTCTCCCCGCTCCTTTGCCAGTGGGGGGAGGGCAGTGTAGAGTCAACCAGACTGCTGTGGGTCTGGAGTCATGTGTAGGCCAGACCGGGTAAAGGATGCAGCTGGAACGACTGAGTGAATCCTCTCCCACAATGGCGGTTCCCTTCCCTAACAAGGGAGAGAGTAAATCAGATGGGGGCTTTCCCCCCTGCACCACCCCTCCCTGAAACAGTCTCATTGTTAGATTCCAAACTCCACATTTCTGACCGAATACCAATTCTGCCATCTGTCGTGGGGGATTCAAACCCGGGAATCTCCGGAACTGGGTTGATAGTCCAATCGATAATGGGACTCGGCCGTAACTCCTTCAATCCCCCTGCAATGGCACGTGAACTCGCTGGTGGCTCCGCAGTTGGGAGGAGCGGGTGAAGCCCTTCCCGCACTGAGAGCAGGTGTACGGTCTCTCCCCGGTGTGGATCCGCTGATGCTTCATCATGGAGGAGATGTCGGTAAAGGCCTTCCCGCACTCGGGGCAGCTGAAGGGTCTCTCCCCCGTGTGGATCCGCTGGTGTCTCCGCAGGTGGGAGGAGCGGGTGAACCCTTCCCGCACTGAGGGCAGGTGTACGGTCTCTCCCCTGTGTGGACACGCTGGTGGGTCAGCAGGGTGGAGGAATCGCAAAAGGCCTTCCCACAGTCGGGGCAGCTGAAAGGCCTCTCCCCCGTGTGGATCCGCTGGTGGGTCAGCAGGGAGGAGGAATACCTGAAGCCCTTCCCACAGTGAGGGCAGGTGTACGGTCTCTCCCCTGTGTGGACACGCTGATGGATCAGTAGGTGGGAGGATGTGCTGAAGGCCTTCCCGCACTGAGAGCAGGTAAAGGGCCTCTCCCCAGTGTGGATCCGCTGATGCTTCATCAGGGAGGAGATGTCGGTAAAGGCCTTCCCGCACTCGGGGCAGGTAAAGGGTCTCTCCCCGGTGTGGATCCGCTGGTGGCTCCGCAAGGCAGAGATGCGGGTAAAGGCCTTCCCACACTCGGGGCAGCTGAAGGGACTCTCCCCCGTGTGGACGCGCCGATGGCTCCGCAGGGCGGAGGAATACCTGAAGGCCTTCCCACACTCGGAGCAGCTGAACGGCCTTTCCCCTGTGTGGAAACGCCGGTGGGTCCGCAGCGTGGAGGAATACCTGAAGGCCTTCCCACACTCAGGGCAGGTGAACGGCCTCTCTCCCGTGTGGACATGCTGGTGGCTCAGCAGGGTGGAGGAAGTGCTGAAGGCCTTCCCGCACTCTGGGCAGCTGAAGGGCCTTTCCCCCGTGTGGCCCCGCTGGTGGGCCAGCAGGTGGGAGGAATGTCTGAAGGCCTTCCCGCAGTCAGTGCAGGGGAATGGCCTCTCCCCGGTGTGACTGCGCCGATGAGTCTCCAGGGCAGACAGGAAACGGAAGCCTTTCCCACAGTCGCCACACTTCCACGGTTCCTCCACAGGACGGGATTCCTCAGGTTTCTCCATGGCTACAGCTTCAGCTGCACAGGAACACGTGTAGAGCCCCTCCCTGCCGTGAAATCCCCTACCCAGGCCTTATAACTGTTTCAGGCTCCAAGCACACAATGCGCTGTAACAGTGAGGTCTCCTGTCCAGTCCCACTGATGCTGAAAACGTCCTCAAACTGGAACCAAAAAGCGTTGATTCCTCTCACAGGAATCACAGTCAAAAATCGTTGCTGTCCCGATGGATTGAGTGACTGTCAGACATTGACATCAAAGTGAGGACTGCAGACACTGGAGAGTCAGTCGAAAAATGTGGCGCTGGAAAAGTACAGCAGGTCAGGCAGCATCCGAGGAACAGGAGAGTCAATGTTTCAGGCATAAGCCCTTCATCCATTGATTTTGAAACTTCAGTCTTCAGATTTTCAAATACTCTGCAAAAAGAGATTACAAAAGTCATCACTATCAGTGCTGGGTAGAACTTCAGAACAAGCAACTCTATTTTCTGTGGAATATTCTTTTGTTGTTCCACAAAATTGAAAGCACCATCCCACTCTCCTTTCCCCTCTGTTCTCACTCCGCTCTAACTCATTCTCCTGAAGGTGCTGATTCAGGGTCTTACAGGGGCAGAAAAGCAAAAACATCAAGACTGACATCTCTCTGAATTTTGGATACCTCCACCTGAAAGTTAGTATCTTTCACAACACTGGGATCCTGCTGAGAGTGAGCAGGTCTGATTTTGGGAAGCAAAAAAAAGTGTCAATTCAGGGTGAACCTGCAATGCAGCTTCTTGAGGAAGGACCAGACACAAAATGGTTAATGACCCCGAGAAGGTGGGAGCAAAATGAGACATCAAGGCATTAACACCAATACACTTCAGTCAAACTCTTCTGCTTCCAGTGAGGAGAAAGGGAGGACTTCAGGGCTCTCGCCTGAAACGTTGATTCTCCTGGTGTTGGATGCTGCCTGACCTGCTATGTTTTTCCAGCAGCACCCTGAGTAAACTCTGGTTTCCAGCATCTGCAGTCCTCCCTTTTGTCTAGGTCGAACCCTCTACCTGTCTACACCTATGCCCACTTCACCACCCAGCACACCCTTTATCTACATCACCCCCTACACCCATCCCCAATCCTGAAGAAGGGTTACACCCGAAACATTGACTTCTCCACCTCCTGGTACTGCCTGGCTTGCTGTGTTCTTCCAACCTCCTGCCTGTCTATTTTGCCAATTAAGACACAGACCTGGAGCGACGTTTCCAGAGTCTGTCCCCACCCCGACACACTCCCTTTCCTTTTAGTTGCTGCAAGTCAACAACTGAACCCCAGAATGAAAATTAAATTGAAAAGGTGGCAAGAGAAGAGAGTGCCGTACTCACAAATAATGGACAGAGGAATTTGCAGTCTGGGATAAAGCTCAACCTTCATTCAGACACGAGCAGCAGCTACAGAACCTCACGGTCCAACTTCCGCATTCAGACAATGGGGTGACCCTGATTGGCAGGAGGACCAACGTCCTTCCGGTCCTCCAGAGGTTCCTATTGGGCAATCAAGAAAAGGTCCCGCCCTTTTTAAACGCACAGTGACGAGCATGCCCAAATGTTTGCTGACACCGACAAATACGTGCACTGCGTTGCTGACACCGGCAAACATGCGCAGTATGCTCTTTGGGATTTTGAGTGTCCAAATGGCAACAGGGAAAAAAGCGGGAGAGCCACAATTCCACCCCCCACCCCCCGCCGTATTTCGACATTTTATTGCTTGCGTATTTTGTCTGACTCCTCAACTTTTGTATGTCTTTTCCCCATTTTGGGAGAGAGTGTGCCCCAGTGAGCTGTCTGTGGGAAGTTACACAGATGAAGAAACATTACACTGTTCGCAGCAGGGGGTGACTGGACACGTTTCCTGAGTGTGATCACAGTTTCAATTGTTCATCAGAAACTGGGAGCTAAAAGGACACCAGAACTGAGGAGAAGCCTGGGGACTGTGGGAAGGGATTCCATTCCCTGTCGGCACTGGAGATTCATCAGCTCAGTCGCAATGCGGAAAGGCAGTTCTTCAAAACATTATTACAACATTATTTCCCATTGACAAAAACAGATTCACGCTGCCTGAACTTACACAAGTGCCCTGTCATCACATCTTTAATCATAGCTTTGAACATTTTCCCTATGACATATGTTAAGGTAAATGGTCTGCAGTTTCCTGTTCTCGGTCTGCCGTTTTGAAGGAGTTTTCCAATCTAAAGAAACCTCCCCTGAAACTAATGAGGTTTGTAAAATTAAAACCAATGCATTAACTATTTCACTAGCTAGTTTTTCTTTAAGGTTCTAGAATGAAATACTTTGGCCAACTGGGACTTGTGAACTCATAGTTCCAACAGTTTACTCAACACTACTTCCCTGATAATTGTAATTGTCTTCAGTTCCTCCTTCCCTTTCAATTCCTGATTTCCATCTAGTTCCAGGGTGTTACTTGTATCCTCGCTAGACAGATTCAAGCTCTTTTCAATTCTCTGACCATCTCTTTATCCTCTGTTATTGAATCTCCACACTCATTTTTTTTGATGAACCAACACTTACTTTGTTAACTTTTTTAAAGAAAAGCTGACAAAACTTTCCTTCCTGTTTTTATATTTTTGGCTAACTTTCTACCTCTAATTGCTGTGCTCCTGCCTCCATTATTTCTGATGTTTGCCCCAGCTCTTAACTCTCGCATCAACCTGACTGCATATTGTATGGAACTGACCTTGATTAAGTGTTGCAAAACACTCAAGGGCAAATTTTTCATCTCCAGAAAGTCTTAGACTGAACACGATAACATTCACTTTGAAATATTGTTCTTCCAAACTTTACCAAGCACATCTTCCAGATTCAAAATCCCACAATGACACGCAGTTTTGTTATGATTTTTAATTTTGAAGAGAAATTTGAATACCCAGTGATTAACTGGAAGGACTGTTCACGAGGTTTTCACATTTTTAAACAAAAATGTGAAAATTTTTAAACAAATCAACTGGATTAAATTAGCAGAATAGCACGTATGGCTTTAAATCTAGTTTTCTTTTGTGTGACGGAGCAGATCTACACCAGATGAGGATCTAATACCTGGATTTAGGCTATTGTCAGAAGCTTTTATTAACCACAAAATGGCATCTCAATATAAAGTAATAGAACAATATGGCTTCAGGCTGCAAATTAACACGGTGTTTAAAATGGCTAAAAGCTGCATTTCTGCATTCCTGAGCTAACTGAATTACAGATTAAGCAAACAGTGCCTTCTTCATAGTATGGATCTAATTAAGCTAGATAGGACATTATTGACCATCCTAGCTAACCTTGAAGCACAAGTATGAGGAGATAATGCATGTGAAACTACATTGTTTCCCAGGAAATATCATTGGGTTAACCTGTTGTCCATTATATAATTTTGTTACATTTTATTGGATTTACTCTGTACTTACAGCTGTACTGTCTCTGAAGAAACATATAAAGATTGCTTTTTGTTCCAAGTTAATCACGCAGTTTCTCCAAGGTACACAGAATCTTTTAATATCTGTGTTGCTGGACAAATCTTTGCCTGGCCGTTACTAATTAAAGTGTGAAACCTTGCTGAAGCAGACCATACTCCTAGTGTTCATTTAACTGATCTCGGAACTGAGACACTCCTCCCGGGGATTGAGATCTTCAACTCTCACTGTGCTTTTGGTGAGAGCCATGATTACAGAGACTTGTGGGAACGTAGAGGATTTTTAACCCCCATGGGGCAGACTAATAGTAATGCCGTTTTGTCCAATCAATCTAGCAGCTATCAAGATGTTCAGCTCACGCTGAGGCAATGGATAGTCTCCAAAGGAATGAGCAGATAAATACTGCTGCCAAGCAGGCAGCCTTACACCCCAAAACCTGGATAGAGACAATATGGAGATGGGAATGCCAGGCCTGGGTATGGGACTGAAATCACAGGAGAGGCCCCCTGTTGAAGACCACAAACTATGGCATCAACTAGGGTACTCCCTCGATACTCAAAGCGAAATGTGAGTGATCCCTGATGGACTGGTTGGTGTTCCTTCTTTGCTGCAGCCTTTTTCAATTGATTATGTGCTTTATTGTACATACTTGGGCAAGGAGGGAATGGTTAATACTGTATTACAAACCTGATGTCACCTAGATTTCCAGAAAGCAGCGAGGAAAAGAGCTGAAGTGTATTTAATTTGTAAACATACAGGATGCATGCTGTAAGAGGGATGTCCTGAGGTTGTTAAACACCTCCCTGCCTGGTAGGCCGTTTTCCGCTATCTACAACTTGCTTTTATAGAATCACCTCGCGTACATTGTTATGAATATTGTCTAATAAGAGTAGATGTATTCAGTAGATAAATCAAAACCATCCCAATGGCTGAAACAGCTGACACTGTAGTGTTGGACAAGTGGGAAATATTTGCATCAGTTCACCAAAACTCTTCAAAGTTTACATTCACGGGTCCGCCAAGTTTCTCAGCATTAGGACTGGGGCATATTGGAGCTGAGATGGAAAGGCCCGTTCCTAGTCCTGCTGGTTCCCCGTTCAGCAGGCAAGGTCATGGGGAGGCCGCATGGACACACACAGCACAATGCAAACCAGCGCCACCTCCTGGAGGAACACCAGAAGACCCCGTCAGAGACACATCTTCAGCCTTCATCCGTGAATGGCTCAGTCTCATCATTCTGCCTTTCACTGTACTCTTCCTTATCTTTCTTTCACTAACTATGTTTGATTGGGCCTGATAACCTCTAGTAAACAGAAATTACAGTTTAATACTTTTTTGTACAGGACATACCTTTATGCAGAAAAGGACAACCTCTCCAGCTGCTGGGTTTGTGCCCATATTCCCACTCACTCCAAGGGAGGGATCCTCCTGAGATCCATACCTTTTAATGAATCTGACCCTGCTGAATGGGGGCTGCATCAGGGTCATTCTGCTGCTGTCACAACTTCTCACATCCGTCTGGTTTCGTAAGAGGGTGAGCACCCCAAACTCTGACAGGGATAATACCCATCTCCGCTGGCAATCAGTGGGATATACAATGGATACATTCAAGGGTTGGTTCCAGCCTCAATACTATCACTCCTGTGATGTTTGGGCACCCAGTGCGAAGTGGGGAGGACAGGTCACAGGACCTCCTCGTGGGTCTGCTCCTGGGCCTGGCCAAACTGGCCATAAACAGGTCCAGGCAGCAGGCCGTGGAGGGGGTCATTAGGGCCGACTGCCTGCCCCTCCTCTGTGGGTATGTCAGAGCCGGGGTGTCTCTTAAGAAGGAGCACACGGTGCCCACCAATAACTTAGGACTGTTCAGAGAGAGGTGGGCACCGCAGGGAGTGGAGTGTATTATTTCCCCCTCCAACTCTATTTGGATTTGATCGCTGCCCTCCCCCTCACTATTTGATCATGCAGCATTGCCCTCTGAGAGGGGCACTGCTTGTCACTGGCCACTCAGGTGTTTCCTTTCTTCCTGGTGGTGGAAATTGAATAAAGATTTGTGCACTTGTTGTCTTTCACTGTGTCTCACACCTGCACACACACAACATGGGTGTGGGGGGAAATATAAGCACTCCTGCAGTTAGGCAGTAGTGTGGGGGGAGAGAAGAGAAAAAAATACAACCCCTCCCGTACACCCCCCTCCCTGTTCCTCACCAATCTCACAGCCATGACTCCATATCTAGGAAGTATTTGCATCAAGAGTAAGCATCCCTCAGGATGGCAGGCTGGTTTCAGTAAGTGTCTGCACTCCCTACTCCTTCCTTTAACTGCTTACCAGCCCACTGCAGACAGGAGCATACTTAACCTCAGGGTTCCCAACAAGACTGCCATCAATTCCCCATTTCCCAAGTTTTGGATTGGAACCCAATGCAATCATTTGTTGCCCTTCAATGGCACTGATTTCATTTGTGGCCATACGGCCTCCCCCTGGCTGTCTACCTCCTGGACTGGCAGCTGGGATTTAGGTTACAGTGTCCCTTTCCTTTACCACTCCCACACTTTGCCTTTTGAGACTTCCAAACCACAAATCAAGAGAGCGCTCACAACTTTTCAGCACCTTGTCTCTACCTTCTCCCCTCCCTCTGCTACCCTCCACCTTGAGGTTGAGGGTTAGTGAATTGCTACCACTCTGGAAGAGATTGCCACTGCCACATCTTCAGCCTTTGACCTGCTCAATGCAGGGATGGTCACTGTCTGCACCATTACTCTCCAAAATCACATTGCCCTCGACTCCCTGTTAGCCGAGAAAGGAGGCACTTGTGCCCTTATCGGCTCTGACTGCTGTACCTACATTCCTGACTCCAGTGACAACATTACTAACATTGCCGCCCACATTGGCAAGGCGGCCTCCTCCCTCCATGACACTACTCCCCGTTGGGACCTTTGGACATGGATGGGTGGCTGGCTTGGCTCTTGGGCTTCCACTCTCTTCCAGGGCCTTGTGCTTCTCATTGCTGGTTTTGTTCTGCGAGCACATGGCATTATTTTCCAGAAACAGTGCTGTGCCCATTTCAGCTGCCTTCTGATGCCAAATAGCCCAGCATCTTCCCAACTTGTGCCGCTTCTCATTTCTGACATTTCCACACCAATGGATGGTTTCACTGACACTCTCTCTCCTGATCCTGGTGACCTGGACTATGACAGTTACCTTGGCAACTCTAAACCCCCATCGCCAACAAGCCCCACTGGGTCCGCTACATCCCTCCTTTTGCCGGTTCCTCTGAACTGACCTCCTGATTTGGTGAAAGGAAAGAAGGAAGGAATTGTGGGAGAATTATTATATTCTGGTCAGCTATTTTGTCACATATTAAAAACCTGGAAACCACATTCAATCTCACTTAGTGCCTGCTTGCCAAAGCTTCTGTTTCCCAGGCTAAGATTGTGTTTCCCAGGCTCAACAGAGACACTCGGCCTTGCTGCTACCTGATAAAATTCTTTCCTTGCATGGGAATATTCTTCTCTTTGCAACGACCTATTGTATACTTAGCAGATTCTAACCAAAACTGTCCAGACACTACGTGACTGGGCAAAGTGCCTCAGTTTGCTCAATATCCTGCAATTAAGATTGCTAATTGTTAAATGATTGTGACCTATATAATCACACAACTTTGTTTGTCGTCGGAGTGACTTGTGATTATTAGGTCGACTTGGCTCTCCCTGTGAGCTCTCAAATAAACAGTCAATAACTCAAGGTTTGTGAGTCATGATTACTTATCCAATGCTTATTGGACTACTACAAGCAAGTCGCCCACAGCATAATCCACTTCCATCCCCAAAATGGATCAAGAGGCCATCCTTTTTTGCCAGACAAGTAAATGGCTCAAGCTCAGGAAACAAAGCCTGTCAAACATTAATAGACACAGATGTAGACCAACCTTTTCCAGAGTCTGTCCCTTCACCTCGATTGACTTCCTTTTTCCCTCAGCTCCCACAAACCAACAGCTGAACCCAAGGATGTGAAAAGAAATGGGAAAGGGGGCGAGAAAAGAGAGTGCGGTACTCCCAGATGTTAAACAGAGGAAAGAAGTTGCAGTCTGGAATAAAACTCAACCTTCATTCAGAGAGAGAGGTGTAGCAGCAACTTCAGAAGCTCATGGTCAAAACCATCCGCCTTCAGACAATAGGAGGGCTCTGATTGGCAGTAGGACCAGGCTCCTTCCGGTCCTTCAGGGTTTCCCAAAGGTTCGTCTCCCCGTCCATCAGAGCGATGAGGGGCGGGGCCCCAAATCGATTTCACACATGCGCACTATCAGCACTGCTCACGGCCGATAGAACGGTTTATTGATCGCATGGGATTGTGGGTGTTACATCAGCCATTAAAGAGATGAAATCAAGCGTTCCATATGCCTATTTAACCGTCCTTTTCTGTATGTTGGTGACGTATACGTCAGGAACTAATCTTTAATCGATATTAGATTGATACACTGAGTGAAACACTGCAGGCCTTCAACTCTAAACACTATTTCCAATTCGGTGTCAGTGCAGCACTCTTTATTTGTCCTCACATCAGGACAGAATCAAAGCCCTATATCTGTTCCACCTGAACCTCGATTTTTGTTTAGTTTGCGGGTTCCAAACCTCTGTTTCAATCATTTATTAAAAGTTACTCATGGTACATATGCATCGCTGGCTGGCCAGCATTTAGTTCCCCTTGAGAAGGTGGTGGTGACCCGCCTTCTTCAACTGCTGTGATCCATAATGGTACGGTGACCCACAATGTCCTTTGGGTGGGAATTCCAGGATTTAGACCCAGGGACACTGAAGGAACAGCAATATGTTTCCAAGTCAAGATGATGAGTGGATTGGAGGGGTATTTACAAGAGATTGTGTTCCCAAGTATCTGTTGCCCTGATCCTTCTGGATGGAAGTGGTTGTTGGTTTGGAAGGTATTTTCTAAGGATCTTTGGTGAATTTCCGTGGTACATCTTGTACACCGTACACATTCCTGCTTCTTAACAGTGGGCAGAGGGAGTGGATGTATGTGGAGATGGTGCCAATCAAGCAGGCGACTTTGTCCTGGATGGTATCAATCTTTTTGAATGTTGTTGAAGCTGCACCCATCCAAGCTGGTGGGAGAGTATTCCATTACACTGCTGACTTGTGTCTTGTAGAAGATGGACAGGGTTTGGGGAGTCAGGAGGTGAGTTACTCACCATAGTATTCCTGACCTGTTGCCTGCTCTTGTTGCCATTGTGTCTGTTGTTAGTCTAGTTGAGTTTCTGGTCAATGGTAAACCCCAAGGATGTTGATAGTGGGGTGTTTAGTGACAGTAACACTGTTGAATATCATGGGGCAGTGGTCAGATTATCTCTTTTCGGGATGAGTCATTGTTTGGCATTGGCGTGGCATTCATGTTACTTGCCATTCCTGAGCCCATTGGATATTATTAAGATCTTGTTGCATTTCAAACTGAACTGCTTCAGTTTGTGAGGAGTTGTGAATTGTGCTAAACATTGTGCAATTATTGGCGAATATCTCCACCTCTGACCTTATGATGGAGGAAGGTCATTGATGAAGATGGGTCAGCCTAAGACACTACCCTATGAATTCCTGCAGAGACGTCCTGGAACTGAGATGACTGACCTCCAACAACCACAGCCATCTCTCTATATACCAGGTATACCTTAACACTTAAGATACACAATAATATTTCAAAACTAATTGATGGAATACATATGAGACACCCCTCTTCTGGGAGCCTTCAGTGCAAGTTTTTCTGTTCCAGGAACAATCTGATAAGTGTTGACTGTCATTAACCCTTTTTGATCTTGGCCACACACTGCGCCTCCTGTCCATTTCTCCCCCGCCACCCACAGCACCCCGTCCATTCACCCCGCCACTCAAGCGCCCCCTATCCATTATCCCCTGCCACCCCGGATGCCCCCTATCCATTAGCCCCCGCCACACAAAGTGCCCCCTTTCCATTCACCACCCCACTCCAGCACCCTCTATCCATTCGACCCGCCACTCACAGCCCCTTGTCTGTTCCATCCACTGCCCTCAGTGCTCACTGTCCATTGTCCCGCCAACTGCAGCGCCCCCATCCATTCTCTCACCAGCCCCAGCCTCTTGTCCATTCTCGCTCTTTCCTCTGAACGCCCTGTCCATTCTCTGTCATGCAACCCTCTGCATCCCTGTCGTTTCTTTCCCCGTCTTCTGTCCCCTCCATCTATTCTCTCCCCACCGTCTGCCCCCCCACTATTCCCTCTCACCACACCCTCTGTTCAATGTCCATTCTCCCCCATTCTCTCTCCCCTCGTCCCATTCTCTCCCCTCCCCATTCTTCCCCCTCCCCATTCTCTCTCCCCTTCCCATTCTCTCTCCTCTCCCCCATTCTCTGTCCCCTCCCTCCATTCTCTCTCCCCTCCCCATTCTCTTTTCCCTTCCCCCAAGTCTCTCTCTCCTCAGTCTCTCTCCCCCATTCTCTCTCCCCTCTTCCATTCTCTCTCCCCTTCCCCCATTCTCTCTCCCCTCCCCCATTCTCTCCCCTCCCCCATTCTCTCACCCCTTTCCCCACTCTAACTCCCCTTTCCCATTCTCTCTCCCCTCTCCCCCATTCTCTCTCTCCCACCCCCACCCCGCATTTCCTCTCCCCTACCTCCGCATTCCCTCTCCCCCACTCCCGCATTCTCTCTCCTCTCCCCATTCTCTCTCCCTTCCCCCATTCTCTTTCCCCTCCCCATTCTCTCTCCCTTCCCCCATTCTCTCTCCCCTCCCCATTCTCTCTCCCCCACCCTCCCATTTTCTCTCCCCTCCCCCCATTCTCTCTCCCCTCCTCCCCATTCTCTTTCCCCCACCCCTGCATTCCCTCTCCTTTCCCCCATTCTCTATCCCCAACCTCCCCACTCTCTCCCCCCACCCCCTATTCTCTCTCCCTACCCCCCACACCCACTCTCCCCACCCCCATTCTCTCTCCCCACCCCCATTCTCTCTCCCCTGTTGTGGGGAAAAACACCAGGCTCGGAGTCAGAATTGCGGTTCAATGACAGAGTTTATTGCACAAGGAAATCCCGGGGCTCCGAGAAAGACACCAACAGCACAGTGTCAGCTGCGAGACTTCTCTCGACCCGGAGCATACGTCAAGAAACTTTTATACATCTTGTGATACAATCGGTCAGGGATGAGATTATTGTCTTTGTATCATGATTTGTTTATGGTAGTCCTTGCAGAATCGTTGATAGTTGATACAATCATTGTCAGTTCAGGCACAGCCTTTGTTAATTTCCGCACAGTCGTTGTCAGTTTCAGTGAAGACATTGTCCATTTCAATGTCTGCATGGAAATCCATTGTTGTAGTAATGGGCGCTAATTGCTCTTCCTGAGAAGGAGGATTCCTGCAGCCCTGGCTATTAGCATTTGGTATTGAGTCTATACCAAGCTGTTAGCACTTCTATAAGAGGTGTTGGCCGGACCCAGACACTTCGGCGGGCAGTGTTCATTACTCATGTGTATTCTCTCCCCCACCCGCCTTAAACTAATCACCTGGGTTGTGAGTCCGTTGTGCTGGCATTCTGGTGGCCCCCGGGCAGTGTCTGTATCTGCTCTGCTGTTTCTGTCAGTATTGTGATCCGGCGGCCATCTTGTGTGTCAATTTGGCCAACTGATGGCTCAGTGTATCCTGTGTATCCGTGTGCCTAGTGCCACCCTGCCCTGTGCCATCTCCCACTTCTCCGCCACGCCCACTCTCTGTCCCCTGCCCAATCTCTCTATCAACCCCACTTATTTTCTCTCTCTCTCTGTTCCCCTCCCCCACAGTTTCTCTCTACCCCGTACATTTTCTCCCCCTCTGACCCCATCCATTCTGTCTCTTTTCTCCCCAGCCCCCACCACACCCGTCCTTTCTCATGCCTCGAACCAGCTTTGACCGCTGGATCAACCACTTCAAAGGACACACACACACACACACACACACACTGGTGATGACTCTACCTGGGAGCCGGGAGGGGTGAGAAATGGCTGATCTTCAAAATTGAGAATACCTAAAATGATATCTTCAGAAACATCATTAAAGTCAGAATGCACATTCAAGTTTTTCAAAGAGCTGCTGAAATCTTTCTGAAACTTTCACTGAAATAAGCGCAGTCAGGCCACAGCTCAGGAGAGGCTGGGAGGGGTGAATGGGCGAGACTGAGGACTGCAGATGCTGGAGGTTAGAGTGGTGCTGGAAAAGCACAGCAGGTCAGGCAGCATTCAAGGCTTTTGTCTGAAATGTCGATTTTCCTGCTCCCTTGGATGCTGCCTGACCTGCTGTGTATTTCCAGCACCACTCTGATCTTGATTGTAAGGGTTGAATGGCTGAGTGAAGTTGTTCCAACTATCTAGAAATAGCGTCACAGAGCACAGAAACATACCCTTCGGTCTATGCCGACCAGATATCCTGAATTAATCCAGTGACCCATTTGCCAGTATTTGACCCCTTATCCCTCTGAATCTGTCCTATTCATATCCCCATCCAGATGCATTCTAAATATTATCATTGTACTAGCCACCACCACTTCCTCTGGCTGACACGCACCATCGTCTGTGCAAAAAGGTTACCCCTCAGAAACCTTCCCCCTCTCACCCTAAACCCGTGCCCTCCAGTACTGGACTCGCCTCCCCAACGTGGGGAAAAGACATACAAAAGTTGAGCAGCCAGACAGAATGCAAAAGTAATGAAGTGTCGAACCACAGGGAAAAAACAAATTGCAGCTCTACTCCTTTTTTACCTTTTGGCACTTGGACTCTTAAAATCTGACACAAACACCTGCATGCCCAGTGAGCATACTGCGCATGTTATCCGATGTCAGTAACACAGTACGCATGCCCACTGGTGTCAGCAAAACTCTGGGGGATGTTCATCGCGTGCCAGCTGTTCCCCAAGTTTACACTCGGTCTTCCCGATGTAGAGAAGACCAGACTTTCGAAAACGTGGAAAATGCAGTATCTCAATGTGAAGTTATAGCCATTGCTGTGAAAAAAAGCAGAAAGGAGATGTATACCCAGGATACCCAGCGGTCACCTCATCTATGCTCCTTGTGATTTTATAAACCTCTGTCAGGTCACCTCTCAACCTCCTGTGATCCAGTGAACAAGTCCCAACCTATTCATCTCGATGGTTGTGAATCTGCCAACAATCTGATGAATATTGGTGCAGGCTTGAAAGACCAAACAGCCTACTCCTGCTTCTGATGTGCTCTGTGTGTGTGTCCAGGACAGCAAGAGAACATAAGGCATCAGAGCAGAAATTGGACCATTCGAGGTTTGCTCTGCCATTCAATCATGGCTGATAGGTTCCTCAGCCACATTCTCCCACTTCATCTCCATAACCCTCCATCACCATGAAACTCAAGAACGTATCCATCTCAATCTTAAATATCCTCAGTGACCTGGCCTGCACAGCCTTCTGTGGCAGTGTATTCCATATATTCACCACTCTCTGGCTGAAGAAGTTTCTCCTTACCTCCATTCTGAAAGGTCTTCCCTTTACTCTGAGGCTGTGCCCACTGGTTCTAGTCCCTCCAACCAATGGAAACACCTTTCCAACTTCCACTCTGTCCGGGCTGTTCAGTATTCCTTGTTTCAATTCGGTCCCCCACCGAGTGTGGGCCTGTTAACCAGCATGAAGCAGACCCTTCAGGATGAGTTACAGCAGGGATTAGGTTCAGCAAACTGAGAATGGAGGGAGAGTGTGTGGGATGGAGATTTTCAACTTCAAGGGAATAAGAGAGGAAAGAAAGCTCAGTACGAATGAGAATTGATCAGGTGGGCTGATGGGCCAAGGAATGGCAGTTTAGTTTAGAGAAGTGTGTGGTTTGCATTTTGGTCAAGCAATCCAGGCAGGACTGACACAGTTAAGGGGGATGTTGCAGAACAAAGAGACCTTGGAGTGCAGGTTCATAGTTCCTTGAAAGTGGAGTCACCGGTAGACAGGATAGTGAAGAAGGCATTTGGTATGCTTTCCTTTATTGGTCAGAGCAGAGAATACATGAATTGGGAGGTCATGTTGTGGCTGTGTAGGACATTGGTAAGTCCACGTTTGGAAGACTGCATTCATTTCTGGTCTCCCTGTTATAGGAAAATGTTGTGAAACTTTTGAAAGGGGTTGGAAAAGATTTACAAGGCTGCTGTCAGAGTTGGAGGGTTCAAGCTATAGGGAGAGGCTGAAATGGCTGGGGATATTTTCCTGAGTGCATTGGAGGCTGAGGGGTGACCTTATAGACGTTCGTAAGGGGCACGGATAGGGTGAATATCCGAGGTCTTTTCCCCAGAGTCCAAAACTAGAAGGCATATGTTTGAGGTGAGAGGGAATTTTAAAAAGCATTTGGATGGGTACATGAAAAGGAAGGATTTCGAGGGATATGGGCCACATGCAGGCAAATTGGAAGTAGATTAATTTAGGATATCTGTTTGGCTGAACAACTTGGACCAAAGGGTCTGTATGACTCTACTCTTCTTCAGTGAAAGCAGAAGTGTGATTGTGAAGGCTGGAGTTTCAGAGCAGCTTTCAAAGATGTTTTGTCCTTAATGGGAGCAGAAGTTACAATGAAAAGTTGCATTTGTGAGACAGCAACTGAGTGAGTGAGTACATCTGAGGTTTTGGTGGAAAGTGGGAATTCATTGCTCTGTGGGGATGAAGCTTTACCCTATCCAGTCCTTTCTGCGGGTGAATGAAACCAGGCTCAAGATTAGGAGGAGTAAATTTAGGACAGAGATGAGGAGGAACTGCTTTTCCTGGAGAGTAGTGAATCTTTGGAATTCTCTGCCCAAGGAAGCAGTAGAGGCAGCTTTGTAAAGTATATTCAAGACACACATTTTGCAATGGTAGGGGAACTAAGGGTTGTTGGGACAATGCAGGGAGGAGGAGCTGAGACAATGGATAGATCAGCCATGATCATAATGAATGGTGAAGCAGGCTGGACGGGCAAAATGGCCTATTCCTGCTTCTATTACTCCGAAACTATAACCCTGCATTTCCCATGGCTAACCCACCTAACTTCCATGGACATTATGGTCAATCCAAATCAAGGCCGGTGAGTAATGCAGTGATGTGGGAAATGAACATCAGAGAACGATAGAAAGGGACAAGGGGAGTAAATGTACCAGCAATCAAAACTGGATTCTAAACATCACAAAAATTAAAATTAAAAATGGTGTGTCTGAATGTGTGCTGCATTGTGACAAAAGTGAAGGAATTAACTATACACATTGAAGTGAATGATTGTGATCTGACACTCCCTACAGAGACATGGCTTCAGAATGACAAGGATTGGATCCTGAATACTGAGGGTGTCCTCAAATGGGAAGCTAGGTAAAGGTGGAGGGTTGGCACTGCTATTGAAAGCACTGATCACAGGGTAGTCTGGTGTCACCTCGGATTTCAGGTCCTGATTTCTCTGTCCACTGTTGATCTCCCTGTTCCCTTCTAACCTTCTGGAACAATAAAGCATTCAGCCAATCAAGCCCCAACCCACAATCTCCCAGCCTGTCAACCATCCAGGCAGTGTAGTCACAGCAGGGAATCACACAAGAAAAATGAAACCACATTTGAAATAAATAGGTAGGTGCTTGTGTTTAATGTTTGTTCATTAGGAAGTAAACCAGAAATAGGGCTCTCCCAGGATTCTTATACTGCCCTATTTGAATAATTCTCTGCCCCCTTATATCTAACTATTAGTACCCAGCTATGATTTACAACAATACTTACACCAACAGAAGTAAGGCATCTGTTCTCAAATAGATAGAGACATACAGAATGGAAATAGACATTTTCTCTCTTTCATGCATGCACACACCACACACTCTCTGTCTCACACACACACACACATACACACATTCACTCCCGTGGACTTGTTTGTGTATGTTTGCAGAATTATAATTGCAAAGTTGGGCTGAAATATCACTTTTTGTTATAAAACTTTAAGTTTTGTTGAGAAGGTGTCTTACAGGTAGTTCTGGGATTTGCATGTTAATGATGCCTGCAACCCATTCGAAAATGGGTTGCTCAACATGTCATTTCAGTGGCAGGACACTGTCATGTTTTTCCATAAATTCTGTGTCTTATGACCTTATTCTCCTAATGAAGGAGCAGCACTCCAAAAGCTAGTGCTTCCAAATAAACCTGTTGGTCTCCAACCTGGTGTTGTGTGATTTTTAACTTTATCCATTTTAGGGGGGATTTGTTATGCTAAATTATCCATAGTGCCCAGGGATGTGCAGGTTAGGTGTATTAGTCAGGAGGATTAATATTGAGCAATGGTTGAGGGTGAGTTATCCTTTGGAGGGTGGGTGTGGACTCGTTGGGCCGAGTGGCCTGCTTCTGCACTGGGGATTCTCTGAAGGGAAGGAATTCCTGCAAACTGTGCAGGGCAGCGCAGGCGCAGTGCGGAGTCCTGCTGACGGCCGAGCCCCGCATCTCGTCCCGCCCCTTTCTCTTGCCCCGCCTCCCCTACCCCTCCCCCACCCCCGAACAATTGATGGTGTCACAATGCGCGGAAGTGGCCCTGTCAGTTTCAGAGTGAAACTCCCTCCCTCTGGACAACTGTTCATCCTGGGAAGGAGAGAGAGGGAAGAGGGGGGAATCTGTTCACTTGTAGCAGCTGGAGTGAATCCAGGGAGGGAGCAGATTCTGCAAACTTAATTACCTGGGCGAGGAGGGACGGAAGGATGGCGTGGGACTGTTTTCCACAGAGTCTGAAGGGTGACATTCCAGACTTTTTATAGAATCCTGAGGGGCATGGATAGGGTCAATACTCAAGGTCTTTTCCTTCGGATGGGGGAGTCCAGAACGAGAGGGTAATAGGTTTCAGGTGAGGCGGGGGGTGGGGAGGGAGATGTAAAAGAGATCTCGGGGGCAACATTTTTGATGGAGAGGGTGGTGCAGTTATGGAATGAGCTGCCAGAGGAGGTGGTGGGGTCTGGTACAATTCCAACAGTTAAAAGGCATGTGGATGGGTGCATGAATACGAAGGGTTTAGTGGATCGGGGCCAAGTGATGGCAAATGCGACTGGAGTCATAGAGATATACAGCACGGAAACAAGCCCTTTGGTCCAACTCATTCTTGCCGAACAGATAGCCAACCCAATTTAGTCCCAGCTGCCACCACCCGGCCCATAGAGGGGCCAAGTGATGGCAAATGTGACTAGATTAATTTAGGATATCTGGTCAGCTTGGACAAGTTGGGCCAAAGGGTTTGTTTCCGTGCTGTATGACTCTAGTTGGCTTTGGTAAAAGCAGAAGTGTGGTTGTGAAGACTGGACTTTCAGAGCAGCTTTCAAAGATGTTTTGCCCTGACTGGGAGCAGAAGAGTTTCACTGAAGTGTGCCTTGATGTCTCAATTTGCTCCCACCTTCCTGGGGGTCGTTAACCATTTTGTTCCACAAATAGCTGCATTGCAGGTTACCCCATGAATTGACACACTTATATTTGCTTCCCAGAATCAGACCTGCTCACTGTCAACTGTATCCTAGTGTTGTGGAGTTATCCAAAATGCAGAGAGATGTTAGTCTTGATGTTGTTGCATTTCTGTCCCTTTAAGATCCTGAATCAGCAACCTTCAGTTAAAGTGGAGTGAGGACAGAGGGGGAGAGAGGTGGGATGGTGCTTTCCATTTTGTGGAATAACAAAAGAAAAGAATATTCCACAGAAAGTAGAATTCCTTATTCAGAATTTCTACCCTGCACTGACAGTGATGACCTTTTGTAATCCCTTTTTACAGAGTATTTGAAGATCTGAAGACGGAAGTTTCAAAAACAACAGATGAAGGCCGTTTGCCCAAAATGTTGACTCTCCTGCTCCTCGGGTGCTGCCTGACCTGCTGTGCTTTTCCAGCACTGCACATTTCAAATCTGACTCTCCAGCGTCTGCAGTCCTCACTTTGAAAGTCACTCAGTCCATCAGGACCGCAACTATGATTCTGTGAGAAGGAGCAAAGCTTTTTGGTTCCTGTTTCAGTACGTTTTCAGCATCAGTGGGACTGGGTGAGAGACCCTACCATTGCAGTGCACTGAGTGTGGAGCCTGAAGCAGTTTTTTGGCCTGGAAAGAGGAATTCACAGTGGAGAGAGTCTCTACCTGCGTTTGTGTGTGGCTGAAGCTCCGGCCATGGAGAAACCAGAGGAATCCTGCCCCGTGGAGAAACTGTGGAAGTGTGGCGACTGCAAAAAAACCTTCCGTTTCCCGTCTGCCCTGGAGACTCATCGGCACAGCCACACTGGGGAGAGGCCATTCCCCTGCCCTGTCTGTGGGAAGGCCTTCAGGAATTCCTCCCACTTGCTGACCCACCAGCATGTCCACACGGGGGAGAGGCCCGTCAGCTGCCCTGAATGTGGGAAGGCCTTCAGCAATTCCTCCGTCTTGCTGAGGCACCAGCAGGTCCACCCGGGGGAGAGGCCCTTCAGCTGCCCTGA
Source organism: Hemiscyllium ocellatum (assembly GCF_020745735.1). Classification (NCBI taxonomy): domain Eukaryota; kingdom Metazoa; phylum Chordata; class Chondrichthyes; order Orectolobiformes; family Hemiscylliidae; genus Hemiscyllium; species Hemiscyllium ocellatum. Next base: position 105,196 of record NW_026869063.1, read on the forward strand.
GTGCGGGAAGGCTTTCACCAATTCTTCTAACCTGTTAAGCCACCAGCAGGTCCACACTGGGAAGAAGCTGTTCCCTTGCACAGAGTGTGGGAAGGCCTTCAGGTATTCTTCTCACTTGCTGACCCACTGGCAGGTCCACACCGGGGAGAGGCCCTTCAGCTGCCCCGAGTGTGGGAAGGCCTTCAGCCATTCCACCAACCTGCTGACCCACCGGCGGGTCCACACGGGGGAGAGGCCGTTCCCATGCCACGTGTGCGGGAAGGCCTTCAGCATTTCCTCCCACCTGCTGAGGCACCAGCAGGTCCACCCGGGGGAGAGGCCCTTCACCTGCCCTGAGTGCGGGAAGGCTTTCACCAATTCTTCTAACCTGTTAAGCCACCAGCAGGTCCACACTGGGAAGAAGCTGTTCCCTTGCACAGAGTGTGGGAAGGCCTTCAGGTATTCTTCTCACTTGCTGACCCACTGGCAGGTCCACACCGGGGAGAGGCCCTTCAGCTGCCCCGAGTGTGGGAAGGCCTTCAGCCATTCCACCAACCTGCTAACCCACCGGCGGGTCCACACGGGGGAGAGGCCGTTCCCATGCCACGTGTGCGGGAAGGCCTTCAGCATTTCCTCCCAACTGCTGAGGCACCAGCAGGTCCACCCGGGGGAGAGGCCCTTCACCTGCCATGTGTGCGGGAAGGGCTTCACACGCTCCTCCCACCTGCGGAGGCACCAGCGAGTTCATGTGCCATCACAGGGGGATTGAAGGAATGATGGCTGAGTGCCGTTATCGACTGGAGTATCAGCCTGGTTCAGGGGACTCCCAGGTTCGATTCCCACTGCGACAGATGGTGGAATTAGAATTTGGTCAGAAATCTGGAGTTTAGAATCTAACGGTGAAACCATTGTCGGTGGGGTGGGGGTGGAAGAAGTCCCCGTTCTTTTTTTAGGGAAACAAACTGTCGTTGTGGGAGAGGATTCACTCAGTAGTCCCAGCTGCATCCTTTACCCGGTCTGGCCTACACATGACTCCAGACCCACAGCAGTATGATCGACTCTGCACTCCCCATCCAACTAACTTGGATACAGGATACAGGTTGAAAATGCTGAGTGAGGCAATACTTTCTCTGGGTACCAAGGATCCAATTCCAAAGGGACAACTTGGTGGTGACCAATAATGAAGAAAGTGAGGGGTTGGAGAGAGTGTGTGCATTTTGACTGTGAGCTGTTTTTAAAACATTGCTGCTTTTTCTACGCCTTTCTGCTGGGAGATTCTGAAGCTGTAACAAAGTTGGGTTACCTGAACTTCACACCGAGCTCAGACTCTCATTGAGAACTTGGAATTGCAACAGGTTTTTGTTTTAAAACTGCTCATTTCTTACAGGTGAAAGTGAGAACTGCAGATGCTGGAGATCAGAGTCAAGATTAGAGAGGTGCTGGCAATGCACAGCAGGTCAGGCAGCATCCAAGGAGCAGGAAAATCGACATTTTTCGGGCAATGTTGATTTTGCTCCTCAGATTGCTGCCTTACCTGTTGTGCTCATTTCTGACAGCCTCCTGTACTATGTTTCCAATGTTGTGTATCAGTTGCAGCAGTGAATGAGTAGCCAGTGTTGTTAGAAATTGTGAATTTTTCAGGAGTGCAGGTACTGCATCATCCCATTGTCATTGTACAATTTCCTGGCAGCACTGGGAATTGGTGGCTGTGTCCATTGGAAACGATCTGGAGGTGCCGGTGTTGGACTGGGGTGGATAAAGTTAAAAATCACACAACACCAGGTTATCTTCCTTCTGGTTTATTTGGAAGCACTGGCTTTCGGAGTGCTGCTCCTTCATCAGGTAGCTGTGGAGCAGAATCATAAGACACAGAATTTATAGCAAAAGCTGATGGTGTCATGCAACTGCTAAGATATTGAATAAATCTAGATTGTCTTCCATCTTTTACCATGGGTTGCAGGTTTCAGTTCGTTAATATGTAAACCCCAGAACTACTTTGAATTCACCTTCGAGACGGTTTAAGGTTTTATAAAAATAGGTGACATCTCAGCTCAGATCCTGCAGAAAAGGTGTGAGGTTCGAGTCTGTATCCCAATCTTGAATCAGATTGGTTCTATTAACTAAAGTGGGAATTTTATACAATATTACATGCAGTTTGTGTGCTTTTTGAACAAAATTGAATATATCTGCAAATGCAATTTCACCCCATAGACTTATGTGAGACTGTGTGTGCACGAGAGTGTGCGCGTATACGAGTTTGTGCATGCATGCTAATGAAGCGTGTGTTTGATGGAGTATAAGCTTGGGAGACTGTGTGAGTGTTAGGGTGTGTGTGAGTGTCCGAGAGAGCGTGACAGATGAAGGCAAAATGTTGTTAGCATTTTGCTAAAACAAGGAAGGGCAGAACTTGTACAGTTTAAGGTAGGGCCCTGCGTTGTGTTGGAGAACAGAGACACGGTGGGGGAGGGGTTCAGGTACATAAAGTTAAACATTTCTCAACACCAGGTTATCGTCCAACTGGTTTATTTGGAAGCACGAGCTTTCAGAGTGCTGTTCCTTCATGGGATGTTTGTAGAACAGGATCATAAGACACAACTACCTGATGAAGGAGCAGCGCTCCAAAAGCTTATGTTTGCAAATGAGCCTGTTGGAGTATCACCTGGTGTGGTGTGAATTTTAACTTCGTACACCCCAGTCCAACACCGGCATCTCCAAATTGGGGACATAGTTCTTTGGAAGTTGCATCATTGGTAGACAGAGTGGTGAAGGAGGCGTTTAGCACACTTTCCTTCATTGTTCACACCGTTCAGTGCAGGAGTTGGGACATCACGTTGAGGTTGTACAGGATATTGGTGAGACCACGTGTAGAGTACTGAGTACACTTCTGGTCGCCCTATCGACGACCACGAGTTGATGGGTGACCTTATTTCGATTGATAAAGCCATGGGGCGTGTAGGAAAGGTAAATATCACAGGGGGGAGAAACGGTGCATCTCCCCTTTTTTTACTTCTCTTGGCATTTGGACACTTCAATTCTGTCAGTAACAGCAGCATCACCAGAGAGCATACTGCGCATGCTCGCCGTTACGAGGATGAAACTGCGCATACTCCTAGCAAAGCACGCGTCACGACTTTCTTTTGGTGGACCAATCAGAAGACCTGGAGGACCGGAAGTATACTAGTCCTCCTGCCAATCAGAGCCTTCCTATTGTCTGAATCCAGAAGCTGGAACACGAGCTTCGGAAGCTGCTGCTCCTCTCTCTGAATGAAGATTGAGTTTGCTCCAGACTGTAACCTCCTTACTCCGTCACCCATCTGTGAGTACGGCACTCTCTTCTCAACTCCTTTTCCTTTTATTTTCATTCTTGGATTCAATCTTTCACTTCCCTTTCCTTTCGGTTGCTGCAAATGAATGCACGGCGTGGACCGATTCGGGACAAGGTTTTCATAAACAGAGAGCGGTTCATGTATGGAATGAATGTCCAGAGGAAGTGGTGGATGCACGGACAGATACAACGTTTAACCAACATTTGGAGAAGTACATGAATAGGGAAGGTGCGGGGGATACGGGCCAAACACTGGCAAGTGGCACTAGTTTAGTTTGAGAACATACTCAGCGTGGAATAGTTGGGCTGAAGAGTCCGTTTCTGTGCTGTCTGACCGTAACTGTTCTGTTGTGGTCTTAAAGCCATTTTCTTACCTTCCACTTTAAACGTGGTTACTGTACCTGCATCCAACACACGGATCACTCAAAAAAACCACCTCAACCACACAACATAAATATTCATACTTTGTTCAAAAATCGGAGGAACTCAGCCTTGAATATATTCAATAACCCCCTAACTGCAGGAAGACATCCCCACTTCTAATCCCAGTTCATTTTGTGATTTATACCACTTGCCTTGCTGATTGCTTGCTGCACCTGTCTGACAACTGGCAGTGACTGGTGTAGAAGGACGCTGAGGCCTCTTTGTACATCCACACATCATTCCTGATGAAGGGCTCGGGCCTGAAATGTCAACTCTCCTGGTCCTCAAATACTGCCTGTCCTGCTGTGCTTTTCCAACCCCAAACTTTTAGACTCTGATTCCAGCAGCTGCAGGTCTCACTTTCTCTACATTGGACGCTGAGGGTTAACCTTATAAAGGTTTATAAGGGACATGAAGAGTCAATACCCCAGGTCTTTTCTCCAGGGTACGAGAGTCCAGAACTGAAGTGCTTGCTTTTAGGTGAGTGGGGAAAGGGACATGAGGGGCAACCTTTTCACACAGAGGGTGGTGCATTTATGGAACTGCCAGAGGAAGTGGTGGAGGCTGGAACAAGTACAACATTTAAAACCCATCTTGATGGGTATGTGAATAGGAAGTGTTGAGAGGGATATGGACCATATGTGGGCAAATGAGACAAGATTAGTTTAGGATATCTGGTCCGCACGGACGAGTTGGGCCAGAGGGTCTGTTTCTGTGCTGTAATACTGGAATTGTCTTTGGTGAATGCAGAAGTGTGGTTGGACTTTCAGAGCAGCTTCCCAAGATGTTTTGCCCTTACTGGGAGCAAAATAAGTTACAATGAAGTCTTTCATTTGAGACAGCAACTGAGTGAGGGAATACATCTGGGAGTTTGGTGGAAAGTGGGAATTCATTGCACTGTGGGGATGAAGCCCTACCCTATCCAGTCAAATCTGCTGGTGGATGAGACCAGGCCTCCAGTTGAAGGGAGTAGATTTTAGATTATATTAGATTACTTAGGCCCTTCACCCCAACAAGACCTCACCAACCCTCTGAAGAGCAACCCACCCCCCCACATTTACCCCTTCACCTGACACTACAGGCAATTTAGCATGGCCAATTCACCTAACCTGCACATCTTTGGACTGTGGGAGGAAACCAGAGCACCCGGAGGAAACCCACACACAGTTGCCCGAGGCAGGAATTGAACCCGGGTCTCTGGCGCTGTGAGGCAGCTGTGCTGCTCACTGTGCCATGGTGCCATTTAGGACAGATGAGGAGGAATTGCTTTTCCTGGAGAGTAATCAATCTATGGAATTCTCTGCCCAAGGAAGCAGTAGAGGCATCTTCATTAAGTATATTGAAGACACAATTGGATGGGTTTTCATGGTTAGGGAGTTGAGGGTAGTTGGGACAATGGATATATCAGCCATGATCAGCTTGGATTTCAGTTTCCCACAGAGTAAGATATTGGTCTGTTCTCTGCTCTGCGAGATTTCTGCTGAGGCCTTGACCCCCACCCCCACACCTTCTGGAACAATAAAACATTCAGTTATGTTTGACTCAAGCCACAATCCCCCAGCCTGTCAACCATCCAGACACAGAGTATAGTCCTAGCTGGGAATCAAACAAAAGAAAAGAACAAAATTAGAAATAAATAAATGCTCATGCTCATGCTTAATGTTTGTTCATGAGGAAGTAAACTGGAAATACGGCTCTCCCAGGATACTTATAGTGCCCCTCTTGAGGCATTCTCTCTCCCTAACATCTAACTATTCATACCCAGCTATGATTTACAACAATATTTACACCAACAGAAATAAAGCATCTGTTATCAAGTAGACATAGGGATATATAGCACGAAGTAGACTTTTCTGTCTCGTTCAGACACATACACGCATATGCATCCATGGGGGTGAATTTGTATTTGCAGAGACATTCTATTTTTCTCAAAAATGCACAATATACAGGTTGTTCAATCCAGGTAACATTTTGTAAATTCCACTTTGGAAATAGAACCAATCTGACTCAAGATTGTGATACAGACAGACCCTGGTTTCACACCTTTAATGCATTGTCAGAGCTGAGATGTCACCTTTTCTTATTAAACTTTGGGTTATCTCAAGAAAATGTCTTTGAGGAAATTCTGGGATTTACAAATGAATGATACGAGCAGCCCATACTAAAAGATGAAAGACTTAACAATCCAGGGTTTTTCAATATATTATTTCAGTGCACTGTAATGTTTTTCCATCCATTCTGTGCCTTATGATTTTATTCTGCACAATCACCTGATGAAGGAGCCACGCAGTGAGTGCTAGTCATAGAGATGTACAGCATGGAAACAGACCCTTCGGTCCAACCCGCCGACCAGATATCCCAACCCAATCTAATCCCCCCTGGCAGCACCCAGCCCATATCCCTCCAAACCCTTCCTATTCATATACCCATCCAAATGCCTCTTAGACGTTGCAATTATAAAAGCCTCCACCACTTCCTTTGACAGCTTATTCCATACATGTACAACCCTCTGCATGAAAAGTTGTCCCTTAGGCCCCTTTTAAATCTTTCCCTTCTCACCTTAAACCTATGCCTCTAGTTTTCGACTCCCCCACCCTGGGGAAAAAGACCTAGGCTATTTGCCCTATCCATGCCCCTCATGATTTTATAAACCTCTCTACGGTCACCCCTCAGGCTCTGATGCTCCAGGGTAAAATAAATGCCCCAATTCCCCCCTCAGTCTGTGTAACTGGTTAAAGCTCCTTCCCATAGTCAGCTCACTGGGACACATACACTCATTCTGTGTAACCAGTTAAAGCTCAGTTCACTGGTGGTTCCTTTCTGAGTGCTTCTCTGCTCACACTGATGTCCAGTACCTTTTGAAGCAGGTCGAATGGATTTCTCTTTCCAAATTCAACCCCCCAATGATATTGAGTGACCCTGTCAGATCTTGTTATGGAATTTCTTCCAAGGTTTCTGTATGCAGATCCTCCCCTTCTGATACCCAGTTAGCAAAGTTGAAACAAGTCATCACTTTCCGTACCGAATAGAAATTCTGGTTTATATTGTGTGTGTCTGTGTGTTTAAAGTACTAACCCAGTAACATACAAATGGTATTATTGATGTAAAATACACAGGACACGTGAGGAAGGAGATGTCAGGACCTGGCACACTCTGAACCCTAACAGGGTGTTCCAAGTGGTAGTGAAAACATTTCAAAATGAAGTGGATGGCCAGAAACACCGTGCTTCTGTGGAAGCACAGAAACAGTCCTTCTCATCCATGCTGACTAGATATCTGAAATTAATCTATCCTGTTTACCAGCACTTGGCCCATATCCCTCTAAACCCTACCTATTCACATACCCATCCAGCTGCCCTTTAAAAGTTGTATTTGTGCCAGCCTCCACTTCCTCTCTCAGCTCATTGCACACACGCACCACCCTCTGAGTGACAAAGTACCAATCTATGCCTTCCTCATCCCCCGTTTGACCTGTACTGATACCTTCGGGGATCTCTGAACTTGGATAGTAAGGTCCCTTTGTTCCTCAGCACTCAGTAGTGATCTATTATTTATTGCTTACTTCCTTCCCAATTAAGATGAGGTGTTGTCCCTCCAATTTGATTCGTTGTGGCAATAGAGGAGGCCAAAGATGGTAATGTCAGAAAGGGGGTGGGAAGGGGAATTGAAGTGGGTGGTGATTGGGAACTCTGGTCGGCTCTGTCGACCCAGATATGATGCTCAGTGAACCATTCCCCAAGTTTGCGGTCGCTCTCCCTGATATAGAGAAGACCAAAACTGGCAAACACATGGCAAATGCAGTTCCACAATATGAAGTTATAGCCTTTGCTGTGGAAAGAAATAGAAAGGAAGTGTGATATTTAAATGGAGGTGTAATTGGATGTGGAAAATGTGAGAACTGCAGATGCTGGAGATCAGGGTCAAAAGGTGTGGTCCTGGAAGAGCACGGTAGGTTAGGCAGCATCCGAGGAGCAGGACAGTTGACTTTTTGGGCACGAGCCCTTCATCAGGAATGATGTGTGAATGGACAAAGGGGCCTCAGTGTCCTTCTACACCAGTCACTGCCAGTTGTCAGACAGGTGCAGCAAGCAATGCGCAAGGCAAGTGGTATATTAGCAAGAGGAATTGAGTTCAGAAGTGGGGAGTCTTCCTGCAGTTATGGGATCATTGAATATATTCAAGGCTGAGTTCATCTGATTTTTGAACAACAAAGAAGTGGATGTTTGTGGGGGAAGGCAAGAACATGGTTTTAAGACCAGTACAGAACAGTTCCAGAGTCATACAGCACAAAAACAGACGCTTAAGTCCAACTAGTCATAGAGATATACAGCACGGGAAACAGACCCTTCGGTCCAACTCGTCCATGCCGACCAGATATCCCATCCCAATCCAGTCCCATCTGCCAGCACCTGGCCCATATCCCTCGAAGCTCTTCCCATTCATATACCTGTCCAGACGCCTTTTAAATCTTGCAATTGTACCAGCCTCCACCACTTCCTTCTGCAGCTCATTCCATACATGTACCACTCTCTGTATGAAAAGGTTGACCCTAAGATCTCTTTTGTTTCTTTCCCCTGGTCACCCTAAACCTATGCCCTCTTGTTCTGGACCCCCCCCCCCCCACCCTCCCGCAGGGAAAAGATTTTGCCTATTTACCCTATCCATGCCGTTCATGATTTTATTAACCTCTATAAGGTCACCCCTTAGTCTCCAGCGCTCCAGGGAAAACAGCCCTGGTCTCCCTTTAGCTCAAATCCTCCAACCCTGGCAATATCCTTGTAAATCTTTTCTGAACCCTTTCAAGTTTCACAACATCTTACTGATAGTAAGGAAACCAGAATTGCGCACACTATATTCCAAATGTGGCCAAACCAATGTCCTGAAGAAGGGCTCATGCCCGAAATGTCGACTCTCCTGCTCCTTGGATGCTGCCTGACCTGCTGCGCTTTCCAGCAACTTATTTTCAGCTCTAACCAATGTCCTGTACAGCTACAACATAACTTCCCAAATCCTCTACTCGGATAATTGGGAATGTTTTCAAAACCTGCAAAAGACAACTGGGAAAGAATGGAGGGACAAACCGAACCTTTGAGGGTCAGCTTGGAGGCATCAAGGTCTCAGGACAGGGGGTGGGGATGACCCCAGCTATGGGCCATGTGTGAGCAAATGGTTCCAGATTGATTTACGATATCTGGTCGGTACAGACGAGTTGGACTGAAGGGACTGTTTCTGTGCTGTATATCTCTATGACTCTGGCTTTCCACTCACGTTTACCATGTCAGTATATTCAGTTTCTCTCTGGTGTCAGTGTTAAGACCTTGATGTCTCAGTTTGCTTCCCCTTCCCAGGGATGGTAACCATTTTGTGTCTGGTTGTTCCGAAAGAAGCTGCGTGGCAGCTTCATCCTGAATTGACCCACATTTTATTTGCTTCCCAAAATCAGACCGGCTCACTCTCAGCAGGATCCCAGTGTTGGGAAAGATATTAACTTTCAGGTGGAGGTATCCAAAATGTAGAGAGATGTCAGTCTTGATGTTTTTGCTTTTCTGTCCCTGTAAGATCCTGAATCAGCACCTTCAGGAGAATGAGTTAGAACGGAGTGAGAACAGAGGGAGAGAGTGGGATGGTGCTTTCAATTTTGTGGAATAAAGAAAAGAAAAGAAAAGAAATTTCCACAAAGTGGAATTGCTTGTTTAGAGTTTCTACCCTGGGACTGACAGTGGTGACTTTTGTAATCTATTTTTACAGCGTATTTGAAGATCTGACGGCGGAAGTTTCTCAATCAACAGATGAAGGGCTTATGCCCGAAACATTGACCCTCCTGCTCCCCAGATGCTGTCTGACATCCCCGTGCTTTTCCAGTGCCACGTTTTTTGGCTGACTCTCCAGCATTTGCAGTCCTCACTTCAACATCAATGTCTGACAGTCACTCAATCCACCAGGACCGCAACGATTTTTGACTGTGATTTCTGTGAGAGGGATCAAAGCTTTTTGGTTCCTATCTGAGTATGTTTTCAGCATCAGTGGGACTGGATGAGAGACCCCACTGTTGCAGCACTGAGTGTGGAGCCTGAAAAAGTTATACTGTCTGGGAAGAGGAATTCACAGCGGGTAGGGGCTCTACATGTGTTTGTGTGCAGCTGAAGCTTCGGCCATGGAGAAACCTGAGGAATCCCGCCTTGTGGAGAAACGATGGAAGTGTGGCGACTGTGGGAAAGGCTTCCGTTTCCCATCTGCCCTGGAGACTCATCGGCGCAGTCACACCGGGGAGAGGCCATTCCCCTGCCCTGTCTGCGGGAAGGCCTTCAGACATTCCTCCCACCTGCTGGCCCACCAGCGGGACCACACGGGGGAGAGGCCCTTCAGCTGCCCAGAGTGCGGGAAGGCCTTCATGTTTTTCTCTGCCCTGTTGGCCCACCGGCGAATCCACACGGGGGAGAGGCCATTCAGCTGCTCTGAGTGTGGGAAGGGCTTCAACTATTCCTCCGACCTGCTGAGGCACCAACGGGTTCACTCAGGGGAGAGGCCCTTCAGCTGCCCCGAGTGCGGGAAGGCCTTCAGCAATTACTCCAACCTCCAGACCCACCAGCGTGTGCACACGGGGGAGAGGCCCTTCAGCTGCCCCGAGTGTAGGAAGGCCTTTACCCAGGTCTCCACCCTGCTGAGGCACCAGCAGATCCACACCGGGGAGAGGCCGTTCACCTGCCCACGGTGCTGGAAAGGCTTCACCCGCTCCTCCCACTTGCAGAAGCACCAGCGAGTTCATGTGCCATCACAGGGGAATTGAAGGAGTGACGGCCGAGTCCCATTATCGATTGGACTATCAACCCGGTTCCGTGGATTCCTGGGTTCGAATCACCCCACGACAGATGGCAGAATTGGTATTCGGTCAGAAATGTGGAGTTCAGAATCTAACGATGAGACCGTTTCAGGGAGGGGGTGGTTCGGGGGAGAAAGCCCCCATCTGATTCCCCCTCTCCCTTGTTAGGGAAGGGAACCGCCATTGTGGGAAAGGATTCACTCAGTCGTCCCAGCTGCATCCTTTACCCGGTCTGGCCTACACGTGACTCCAGACCCACAGCAGTCTGGTTGACTCTACACTGCCCTCCCCCCACTGGCAAAGGAGCGGGGAGAAACTTACTAGGAGTGAGGGAATGGGTTGAAATTGCTGAGTGAGGCAATACTTCCTCCGGGTGACGGCTGTACCAAGGATCCAATTACAAAGGGACAACCTGGTGCTGCCCAATAGTAAAGACAGTGGGGGGTGTGTGAAGTGTGTGGGCTTTGACCTTGAGCTGTTTAAAAAGCTGCTACTTTGTCTATGCCTTTTTGCAGGGGGGATCTGAAGCTGTCACAGTAAAAGTTACCTGAATTTACCACGAGGAACAGACTCTCATTGAAAACTTTGAGCTCCAAGAGGTTTTGTTTAAAGCTGCTCCTTTCTTTCAGCCTCCTGCAGAGTTTCCAATGTCATGTATCAGATGGAGCAGTGAATGAGTAGCTCGTATCATTCACTGAAATTGTAAATCTTTCAGGTACTGCGTTGCTTCATGAGCATTGTAAAGTTTACTGGCAGCACCAGGAGGTGTGGGCTGTGGTCACTAGAAATTATGTGGATGTGTCGAGATTAGACTGGGTTGATAAAGTTAAAAAAACTCACAATACCAGGTTATTGTCCAACAGGTTTATTTGGAAGCACTAGCTTTCTGAGTGCTGCTCCTTCATCGGGCAGCTGTGGACCAGCATCGTAAGACACAGAACGTATATCAAAAGATCAGTATCCTGCAACTGATAGGATATGTTGAACAAGCCTAGATTGTCTTTCATCTCTTAGAATGGGTGCAGGTTGTGGTTCATTAACGTGTAACTGCCAGAACATCTTTAAAGTCACATTCTTGAGACGACTTAAGGTTTAATAAAAAAGATAATATCGCAGCTCAGACAATGCATTTAAAGGTGTGAGATTTGAGTCTGTTAGTATTCCAATCTTGAATCAGACTGGTTCTATTTCCAAAGGAGGAATTCATAAAATATTACATGGATTGACTGCCGGGAAATTGTGTGCTATTTGCGCAAAATTGAATGTATCTGCAAATAAGTTCTACCAATACAAATTCACCCCAAAGAATTGTGTGTGCGTGCATGTGAGTTTGTGTGTGAGAATGCTTGGTAAAGTGTGAGTGTGATGGAGTATAAACCTGAGAGAGTATTGGGGGGGAGAACGTGCATGTCTGAGGGGGACCATGTGTGAGAGAGGTATTAATACAAGCAATGGGCTGCATTTTCCTAAAACAAGGAGGGGCAGCACTTGACCCAGGGCCCGACCCTTATCTGGACATGTTATAGAACAGACAGACGTGGGGGGTGGTGTTCAGGTACATAGTTCTTTGGAAGTTGCATCACTGGTAGACAGGGCGGTTAAGAAGGCATTCAGCCGCATAGCATTCATTGTTCACACCACTGAGAAGAGGGGTTGGGACATCATGTTGAGGGTGTACAGGATGTTGGTGAGGCCACTTTCAGAGTACTGAGTACAGTTCTGATGGCCCTGTATTAGGAAGAATACCATCAGAGAGGGTTCGGTAAAGATTTACCAGGATGTTGTAAGGACTGGAGGGTTTGAGTCATAAGGAGAGGCTGGGACTTTATTCACTGGAGTTCAGGAGGTTGGGGGGTGACCTCATTGAGATTGATAAAATTATGAGGAGTGGAGGTAAAGTGAACAGTAAAGGACTCTTGCTTAGCGTAGGGGAACTCAAAACTTGGGAGCATATTACTTGGAGGAGAGAGATTTAAAAAGAACCTGAGGAGCAACATTTCGAAAGTGGGTGACTTTGTATGTGGAATGAACTTGCTGAGGATATGGTAGATGCAGATACAATTACAACATTGAAACAGCATTTAGATGGGTACATGAATAGAAAGGTTTAGAGGGATATGGGCCAAATGCAGGCAAGTGGGACTAGATTAGTTTGCAATCCTGGTCGGCATGGACGAATTGGACCGAAGTGTCTGTTTCTGTGCTGTATACCTCTATTGAAACCAGTGGAATGCAGAAAGGGGCTTGACAGGATAGATGCAGATAAAATGTACCTTTGTGGGGAGGGTCATCAAATTCCGACAATGGGGAAGCAGGCCATTCAGCCCATCTATTTCACTCTGGCCCTCTGAACAGTATCCCATCCATACCCACCCCCTTATTTCGTATTTCCCATGGCCAAGCCACCCAAAACTGTAAATCCCTATGGGTAACTTAGCACGGCCAATTCTCCCTAACCTGCACCTTCTCAAGAATGTAATTTAAATGCAGGGCTTTTCAAAGAAAAATGTCAGTTTGACTCAATATTGGGACACGGTTCAGAATTCACACCTATTGTCTCTACTTATAAACAGGGCAACGTCTCTTCGAAATTCATTTAGATATAACTGCGTCACATATTAAGATATCCCTTTGAATGTGCCTCATCCCTTTGAAATGTAATCTTGTCTATTTGCGGAAATACCCGTTAAAATGTCCATGTCCCTTTAAAATGCAGATTGCCCCCTTTAGATATGAGGCCGTTCTGTTAGATGTCGGAATATCTGTTTAAATGGAGCCGTGAGCTTTCCCAATGTAGACAGGGCTCCTCGAAACGTGGCAGTGTCCCCCCCTGCAGCTGCAGAGGGAGACAGGAGAGTTTGTTTTTGTGAATGAGCAGTTGTAGCGCGAGGTGGCTGTTGCTTGGTGACGGTGAGGCTCCCCCGGCCCCGCCCATCCCCCCGTGCAGACGTCACGCGGGGGTGAAGGCGGTTGGGAGGAGAAGTCGCTCGAGCGGGGAAGCGGCGGCCGTTAGGAAAATGGCGCCGTGCGGCCCGGGGCAGACCCCCGTCACTGGTCACCGCCGCCTTCCTGGTGCAGCTGCTGTGTCACGGCCACACCGGCCGGCTGTACAGCAGGCAGGAGCCGGTGACCATTCTGGAGGCGGATGGGGTTAAGGGCCTGTTTGGGAACTGGTCGGCCGCCTGGGTGGTGGAGTTCTACTGGTCGTGGGGCGGCCCCTGTGTCAACTATGGGGCCACCTGGAAGGTACTGGGCCCGGGAGGTGAAAGGTGAGGCAGGTTGTGGGGGGGACGGAGGGGAAGGAATGTGGGGCCTGTCCTGTCATAGTCACATTTTACACTCACTTTCCATCTGCTTTTACTGGCGCTTGTGCTGTTTACCCCTCACTGTTTCATTAATCCTTGTGCTGTTTACCCCTCACTGTTACTTGTGCAATTCCTTAGACTAGTGTGTAAATACAAGTGGAGGAGATTATGCACCAGCATCTGTTCCTCAGTCATTGAAGGGATAGGACCTGTGGAGAATGGTTAGTAAAGCATGTGATGAGCTAAGCCTTGTTAACATGGATATTGTTTGTTATTTTTCAAATTATACTTTATTATTTAGACTCGTCAGAATTGTACAGCATGGAAACAGACACCTTTGGTCCAACCCGTCCATGCTGACCAGATATCCTAAATTAATCTCTTCCCATTTGCCAGCACTTGGCTCATATGCCTCTAAATCCTTCCCATTCATCTACCCACCCAGATCCTTTTAAGTGCTGTAATTGTACCACCCTCCACCACTTCCTCTGGCAGCTCATTCCATACACACACCATCCCACCCTCTGCATGGAAAAGTTGCCCCTTAGGTACCTTTTATATCTTTCCGCTCTCACCCTACATCTATGCTCTCTAGTTCTGAACTTCACCCCTACACTGGGTGAAGTTGAGCAGCCAGACAAGATGGAGAAGCAATTAAATATTGTGCTGTATGGGGAAAACAATTGTGGCTCTACCCTTTTTTTCTCCTATTGGCATTTGGACACTTAAAATCTGTCAATAATACCAGCAGTATCGTGTGCGCTCCTCTGTCAAGACGCACTGCACATGTTCATCGGTGTCACCAAAACATTGCGCGTGTTCCTCATTGTCGGCAGAAAAGGTGAGACCTTTTGATTGACCAAGAGTACGACACTCTCATTTCTCATCCTCTTTTCCATTTATTTTTCATTGTGATGTTCAATTGTTGACTTGCTGCAACTGAAAGGAAAGGGAGTGAATCCAGGGAGTGGACAGACTTGGGAAAAGTTGAGCCAGGTCTGTGACTCAATTGGCAAAATAGACAGATAGGCAGGAGGCTGGAAGAACGCAGCAAGCCAGGGAGTGTCAGGATGTCAAGTCAATGTTTTGGGTGTCACCCTTGTTCAGGACTGGGGATGGATGTAGGGAGAGCCGCAGAACAATGTTGTGCTGAGGGCAGGGTGGTGAATTGGAGATAGGTGGGGACAGGTAGAGGGTACAACCTGGTTGGTCACTGGGTGGAAGGAATCTGGTTGGTGGTGGCGGGGATGGGCTGGGAAGGGATTCAAGGGGTGGCGAGAGGTTATTTGAAATTGAAGGCCGCCAAGGTGGAAGATGTGCTGTTCCTCCAATTTGCGGTTTAGTTCGTTGTGGTAATGGAGGAGGCCAAAGATGGTCATGTCAGAAATGGAGTGGGAAGGGGAATTAAAATGGGTGGTGACTGGGAGGTCTGGTCAGCCTCTGCGTCCCTGGCTGCAGACTGTTCCCCAAGTTTATGCTCAGTTTCCCCAGTGTAGAGAAGACCACAAATGGCAAACACATGGCCAATGTGAAGTTAGAGCTTTTGCTATGTAAAAAAAAACAGAAAGGAGGTGCATTGTTTGAATGTTGATGTACTTTTTTGGGTTATGGAGAAAGTGAGGACAGCAGATGCTGGAGATCAGAGTCGAAAAGTGTGGTGCTGGAAAAACACAGCAGGTCAAATAACATTCCAGGAGCAGGAGATATTTCGAGCATGAACCCTTCATCAGGAATGATGTGTGGATGTACAAAGGGGCCTCAGCATCCTTCTACACCAGTCAATGCCAGTTGTCAGGTGCAGCAAGCAATGAGTAGTGCAAGTGGTATATTAGCAAGAGGAATTGAGTTCAGAAGTGGGGATGTCTTCCTGCAGTTAAGGGGTCATTGAATATATTCAAGGCTGAGTTCTTGTGATTTTTGAACAACAAACAAGTGGATGTTTATGGGGGGGAAAGGTGAGAAAATGTCCGGATATTCATTCCAAACACAAACCACTCTCTTTTTAAAAAATAAATGCTGCCCCTCAAGTCTTTTTAAAATCTTTCTCCTCTCACCTTCAAAATTTGCTGCCTAATCTTAAAACCCCCACCCGAGGGCATCTATCCCCCTCATGATT
Organism: Hemiscyllium ocellatum; assembly: GCF_020745735.1. NCBI lineage: Eukaryota > Metazoa > Chordata > Chondrichthyes > Orectolobiformes > Hemiscylliidae > Hemiscyllium > Hemiscyllium ocellatum. The sequence goes on from NW_026869063.1 coordinate 121,164, forward strand.
TTATACAACCTATATAGGGTTACCTCTCAACCTCCTGTGCTCCAGTGAGAAAAGTCAAAGTCTATCTACAAGATGTAGGTAGATTAATACCTATTTTTGATGTGTTCAATGCTGGTACAGGCACGAAAGACCAAATGGTCTACTCCTACTCCCAATTCTGACACTCTGTGCCCAGGATAGCAAAAGACCATCAGACATAGATGCAGAAATTAGGCCATTTAGCCCATCAGGTCTGTTCATACCACACAATCGTGCTGATAAGTTTCTCAATCCCATTCTTTCACTTTCTCACTGTAACCCTCGATCCCCTTGATACTCAAGAACCTATCCATCTCAAACTTAAATATCCTCAGTGACTTGGCCTCCATAGCTGTCTATGCCAATGAATTCCATAGATTCACCACTGTCTGGCTGAAGACGTTTCTCCTTCTCTCTGTTCTAAAAGGTCTTCCCTTTACTGTAAGGCTGTACCCTCAGCTCCTTGTCTCTCCTACCAATGGAAACATCTTCTCAACGTCCACTCGTCCTGGCTGGTCAGTATTTTGACCCTTTAGAATGAGGTACAGCAGGGATTCGGTTCAGCAAAGTGAAAACAGAGGGGGAGTGTGGGGTATGAAGATTTTCAGCTTCTAGGGAATGAGAGCGCAAAGAGAGTTTGCTATAAATTAGAATTTTTGGGATGGGCAATAGGCTGAGGAGTGTCAGATGGAGTTTAATTTAGAGAAATGAGATATTGCATTTTGGTTGAGCAATCCAGGCAGGACTGACAGTTAAGGGGAGTGTTGCTGAACAAAGAGATCTTGGAGTCACAGGTAGATAGACTAGTGAAGAAGGCGTTTGGTATGATTTCCTTTATCGGTCAGAGCATTGAATAAAGGAGTTGTGAGGTCATATTGTGGCTGTATGTTGGTTAGGGCATTTTTGGAATACTACGGTAAGTTTTGCTCCCCCTGGTATAGGAAAGAATTGATGAAACTTTGAAAGGGGTCGCGAGAACGTTTGTAAGGAAAACTTGTCCTTAAGCATTTAGACTAAAATATAATGTTGAATTATAGAACACATTTTCTCCACACAAGAAAATAGACTGGCAGGGAGGGTAAGACAATGAAGAACATTTGCCTTAACATCAGTGAATTTGTATAAACAGGGTATTGAGTGATCACATTCACGGCTGTTCCTTTGTGAAATGAATGTGTTTGATTCTGACCTCAAAACGTAACTCGGTATCAATCACTTCTCTCCCGAATTATTGCCCTTCATTGTTATCTGTCTAGTTCAGAACATGCAGTGCTTTTGTAAAAGAAAATTCATATAAAGAAAGTTTGTTTGGTGACAGCACCGCCTTTGTAATAAACTTGTGTATAAAGATAGTACACAGAGTAGCCCGCCAGGGCTCTTGGAAGAAGAGTGATTGCTACTCTCCTGGGTTAATAGAATCCAGTTAGCTTGTCTTAAGTATCGGTGTTATGTTGTAACGGTGATGGTATTAATGAAGGGGATAATGTAAAATTAAACTAAACTGTCTGTAAGAGTTTTATTTTTATTCGAGACTTCCAAAGAGTATGATCTCTGGGACCAAGATAGGCTGACAGGTCTGAGTCCACAAGGGACTCCCTCAGCTGTCTCATATCTGTACTTCATCAATTTGATGCTGCAAGCAGGTTTCCAACAAGGACTACATTTGAGTGAAACTGGAAAAGAGGAGTTCCATCTAAGGGTTGGACTCAAGACCAATGGGCCCACAAGGTAAAATTGTACCTTGAATACTCTCTGTCTACATCTGTGTGGTGTTTCCCCCATTTCACTCTCGATACCCTGACAGAACCCTAAATGAGATCATTTACATAGGATGAAAAACAGAAATTGTCAGGATTTTATAATGTTGAGAATGTTTTGCAGAAATCATTAGTCTCGTTGTTCATTGTTGGGTTGTTGATTAGTGAAAGTTTTAAGTCGAGATTATTTTCTCTGTTGTATCTGTTCAGCTTGGCTTGTCTTGCTTTGTTAGTTATGATTTTGTTCTGTTTGGGTGTTCTTCGTTTACGAAATATAGAGGGTGGCTGCTGCTTTTGTCGTGTATAAAATTTAAAAAAAAAGCTGGCCAGTGATACAATTCTTGTATACTTGGTTAAGCAACTATGTGCCACATCCAGGATTTATGAGACATCTGGAATGTGAGTGCCTCATTCCTCTTAAAATGTTCATTGTATGTACGAGAGAGCGCGCGAGTGAGACAGACAGAGTCAGCACTGATTCCCTGCAGCTTGCAGAAAGTTTAATCCTTTTGAGATTTAGTTTGGATGCACATTTGCTTGTTGACGAATGACGGTTTGTGTTTTGAGAGGTTGGAGCCCCTGTAGATCAGCAGTTTTGTGAAGATTTAAAGTAGGTAGGATAACAATGAGTGTGCCCCGAGATAAGATGGAAGACAAATGTCCCCTAACAGAAATAACAAGTCTGTATCCTTAATTATGAGAAACAATTGAGAATATCAGCTGCAGCTGCTCAACAGAATAAAGATTGGTCTCTAGGAGGCACACGTGATTTAACTCTATTCACTAAAATTGAACAAGGGGTTTGGAAAAAAAGAAAGGGAAGTAAGCAGAAAGCAGTGGGCGGCACGGTGGCACAGTGGTTAGCACTGCTGCCTCACAGCGCCTGAGACCCGGGTTCAATTCCCGACTCAGGTGACAGACTGTGTGGAGTTTGCACGTTCTCCCTGTGTCAGCGTGGGTTTCCTCCCACAGTCCAAAGAAGTGAGGGTCAGGTGAATTGGCCATGCTAAATTGCCCATAGTGTTAGGTAAGGGGTAAATGTATGGGTGGGTTGCGCCGAAGGGCCTGTTTCCACACTGTAAATAATCTAATATAATCTAATCTAATCTAAAAGTCTTTACCAGAATGGAAAAGGGTAGCTCGGGGTAAAATGGGAAAAATCCATGCAACCATCATGGAGACAAAACTGTATTAAAAGGGGAGTTAGTCCATTAACTGAGGAAGGATCTGAACTAAATTGGACAGAACGGTATGAACTCACCCCAAAACAACTACAAGTCTTTACGGAGCTTAAAACGACCCTCTCTTCAGCACCACGCTCGGCTGACGTTTGTATGACTGCCACTTTCATCTTTATGTTGCCATCCTTGATACCTGTGCTACAGCTGTTCTCACCCAGCGACAGGCTTCTCTTGGCACGCTATTGCCTATTATTCTACTAAGCTTGACCCTGTTGCTCAAGGTATGCCTTCCTGCACCCAGATTCTCTCTGCCATCCACATTCTGGTAGTGGCTGCCTCTAATATAATTGTACATCAAAATGTAGAAATCTGTACCTCGCATTCTGCAGTATCCTTGCTGATTTCTAAACATGGCTGAAAATGTGTTGCTGGTAAAAGCACAGCAGGTTAGGCAGCATCTCAGGAATAGGAAATTCGACGTTTCGAGCATAAGCCCTTCATCAGGAATGAGAGAGAGTTTGCCAAGCAGGCTAAGATAAAAGGTAGGGAGGAGGGACTTGGGGGAGGGGCGATGGAGGTGGGATAGGTGGAAGGAGGGATAGGTGGTGAGGGTGATAGGCCGGAGTGGGGTGGGGGTGGAGAGGTCAGGAAGGAGATTGCAGGTTAGGAGGGCGGTGCTGAGTTGAGGGAAACGACTGAGACAAGGTGGGGGGAGGGGAAATGAGGAAACTGGAGAAATCTGAATTCATTCCTTGTGGTTGGAGGGTTCCCAGGCGGAAGATGAGGCGCTCCTCCTCCAGCCGTCGTGTTGTTATGTTCTGCCGGTGGAGGAGTTCAAGGACCTGCATGTCCTCGGTGGAGTGGGAGGGAGAGTTAAAGTGTTGAGCCACGGGGTGGTTGGGTTGGTTGGTCCGGGCGGCCCAGAGGTGTTCTCTGAAGCGTTCCGCAAGTAAGCGGCCTGTCTCCCCAATATAGAGGAGGCCACATCGGGTGCAGCGGATGCAATAGATGATTTGTGTGGAGGTACGGGTGAACTTGTGGCGGATATGGAAGGATCCCTTGGGGCCTTGGAGGGAAGTGAGTGTGGAGGTGTGGGTGCAAGTTTTACATTTCCTGCGGTTGCAGGGGAAGGTGCCGGGAGTGGAAGTTGGGTTGGTGGGGGGTGTGGATCTGACGAGGGAGTCACGAAGGGAGTGGTCCTTGCGGAACGCTGATAGGGGAGGGGAGGGAAATATATCCTTGGTGGTGGGGTCCGTTTGGAGGTGGCGGAAATGACGGCGGATGATACGTTGTATGCGGAGGTTGGTGGGGTGGTAGGTGAGAACCAGTGGGGTTCTGTCTTGGTGGCGGTTGGAGGAGCGGGGCTCAAGGGCGGAGGAGCGGGAAGTGGAGGAGATGCGGTGGAGGGCATCGTCGAACAGTCTGGGGGGAATCTGCGGTCCTTGAAGAAGGAGGCCATCTGGGCTGTGCGGTGTTGGAACTGGTCCTCCTGGGAGCAGATGCGGCGGAGACGAAGGAATTGGGAATATGGGATGGAGTTTTTGCAGGGGGCAGGGTGGGAGGAGGTGTAGTCCAGGTAGCTGTGAGAGTCAGTCGGTTTATAGTAGATGTCTGTGTTGAGTCGGTCGCCTGAGATAGAGATGGAAAGGTCTAGGAAGGGGAGGGAGGATTTCTAAACATACTCTGCACCCCGCTATGGTTCGTATCAGTCGCTATGAGATTTCATTACTTCTGAATCCATTTCTCTCCTTTAAATACTGCTCTAACATTAACCCCCCCTACATTCCTGCAGGAAGAACCGCTTGAACTGCCTGATCCCCATGATTGTGTTTTCATAAATGAACTTGTTACTAAACCATGTTCTGATCTTACGGACGACACAGATGTGATCAACAAAACTGGTCACGATGCAGGGAAGATACCTGCCCAACTGTCGTCTGATTCATGTGGATGGAAGTTTACTTGCTGGCTATGATCGCTGTGTGGATGGATCGTGTGGGATGTACTGATAGTCCTTGGTCTCATCCTAGGAATATACACTGTTGTCCGCTTATGCGTGAAATGGACTGTGCATTGTTTTTCACCTAAGCCAAAGAGCAATCTGGTTAATTGACCCTTGTCTGCTTCTCTGGATGATGACCTGTCAGAGGAGGCACTTATTTGAAAAAACAAATTGACTAGATGGACTAATTATAGTCATAAGCCAAGTAGTTGTCATGAAATAACAAAAGGAGGGAATAAGAAAGTCTATAGCCATAAAACTTGTCTTTAAACATTTAAACTAAAATGTAATGTTGAATTATAGAGCACATTTGGTGCACACTAAAAAATAGACAGACAGGGAGGCTTGGTAAAAGGGGAGAACTCAAGGTATGCAGAAGATAACCAAGTGATAACAGGTACTTTAAGGCAATTAAGAACATTTGCCTTAACAGTGAATCTGTGTAAATAGGACACAGAGTGATAACATTCATGGCTGTTCCCTTGTCAAATTAATGACAGCGTTTGATTCTGACCCTGAAACAAAATTCAGTACTATCAAAGGCCTTGTAATTGACAGTCAGGAACTGTTAATTATAATGGATTCTTATTACCCCTTGCAAGCTAGGCAAACCAAGGAAAAACACCTTTGCTGTTACAACTCCCTGACTTAAGAGTTCAAAAGGACAAGAGAGAGAGAAACCATTGTAGCACTGGGGCTCCCGAAGCCATTAAAAAATTAAGTCTTCATGCTTACCTGCTTTGGATTGAACGTAATTGCATTTTTGAGACTTTATGATGGTATTGAGTAGCCATTACCGGTTATTAAATATGAACTCTGTAGAAGGTAACATTGATGAAGCTTTAACTTGCTGTTCTTGCAGACCACTCAACAGACCTTTCAGACTGCCCCACTGTGAATTCCAACTAATCAGATCTTATGTCTTATTTGAATCACAACCCTGAAAAGAAAGCATGTTTAATTCGAAGACTAATGCATCCTTTTGGTTACATCACAGCCTCGAGTACAGTATGATTCAGTGCCTAAAAAGCAGGGGTCTGCTCCTCGCTTAGAAATTATTCTAGGCTGAACATTGAAGAGATTCTGGCACAATGTGTCAGCAAGCCATTTTATGGTCAAAAGTTTGCCCTCCTGCTAAGAAGCCATTTTGGAAAACAGTTGTATCTGACCTGTGACCTGTGCAAGGTTAGGAACTCTCCAATTAGCTCAGACTGGTACTTCTTTATGATAGGAGTTTATCTCGCTAGCAGGCACCTAACTCAGCTGGGTATGTTTTTCCCACCTGATGAATGGCTTGGGGCCTGTGGGAGTGATTAGTCAAGCGTACAGAGACCTGTCAATTAACCTTTCTTCCTTACGAATTAAGAACATGCAACGTTTTTGTAAATCTTTGTGTAAAGGAAACCACTTTGTATCAGTACATCAGAGTAACCTGCCAGGGCACTTGAAGAGTTGGTCCCCTACTCTCCTAAGTTACTAGAACCTAGGTAGTTTAGCTTATCGGTATCAGAGGAGCTGTTGGTAAATAAAGGGGATAACTAAAATTAAACTGAACAGTCTGTAAGAGTTTGTTTTTATTCCAGACTGTCAAAGAGTACGATCTCCAGGACGAATCGTGAGAGGCTACAGGTCTGACTTCACAAGGGATTCCCTGGGCTGTCTCAAATCCCTACTTTAACACTCTAACTCATCCATGTTGACCAGTTAGCCTAAACCGTCTAGTACCATTTGCTAGCACTTGGCCCATATCCCTCTAAACCCTTCCATCCAGATTCCATTCAAATGTTGTAATTTTACCAGCCTCCACGACTTCCTCAAGCAGCTAATTCCATATCCGCACCACCCTTTGCGTTAAAAAGTTGTCCCTTAAGTCCCTTTTATTTCTTTCCCTCTCACCCTAAATGTATGCCATCTAATTCTAGACTCCTCCCCCCCCCCCCAAAAAAAAACTCAGGGAAAAGACCTTGTCTCTTTATCCTATCAATGCCCCTCATGATTTTATAAACCTCTATAGGGTCACCTCTCAGCCTCTGACACTCCAGGGAAAACAGGACCAACCTATTCAGCTTCTCCCGATAGCTCAAATCCTCCAACCCTGGCAACGTCCTTCTAAATCTTTTCTGAACCCTTTCAAGTTTCACAACAAACTTCAGACAGAAAGGAGACCAGAACTGCACACAATATTCCAAAAGTGGTCTAACCAATGCCCTGTACAGCTGCAACATCACCTCCCAACTTCAATACTTGATACTCTGACCATTAAAGGAAAGCATTCCAAACGCCGCCTTCACTATCCTATCTACCTGTGACTACTTTCAAGGAGCTATGAACCTGTACTCCAGATCTCTTTGTTCAGCAACACTCCCTTGGATCTTACCATTAAGTGTATAAGTCCTCCTCTGATATGCTTTTCGAAAATGCAGTGCCACATATGTATCTAAATCAAACTCCATCTGCCACTTCTCAGCCCATTGACCCATCTGATTAAGGTCCTGTTGTCCTCTGAGCTAAGCATCTTCGCTGTCCACTACACCTTTAATTTTGGTGTCATCTGCAAAATTAGTAACTATACTTCGTAAAGTGACATCAACAGCATTTAGAGTCATAGAGATGCACAGCATGGAAACAGGCCCTTCAGTCTAACCCATCCATGCCGACCAGATATCCCAACCCAATCACCTGTCAGCACCCAGCCCATATCCCTTCAAACCCTTCCTATTCATATACCCATCCAACTGCCTCTGAAATGTTGCAATTGTTCTCGCCTTCACCACTTCCTCTGGCAGTTCATTCAATAAACATACCATCGTCTGCATGAAAAAGTGCCCCTTGGATCTCTTTTATATCTTTCCCCTCTCATCCTAAACCAATGCCCTCTCGTTCTGGACTCCCCAACCCCAGGGAAAAGATTTTGTCTATTTATCCTATCCATGCCCCTCATAATTTTGTAAACCTCGAAAAGGTCACCCCTCCGCCTCCGACGCTCCAGGGAAAACAGCACCAGCCTGTTCAGCTTCTCCCTGTAGCTCAGATCCTCCAACCCTGGCAACATCCTTGTAAATCTTTTCTGAACCCGCTCAAGTTTCACAACATCTTTCCGATAGGAAGGAGACCAGAATTGCATGCAATATTCCAACAGTGGTCTGTACGGTCGCAACATGACCTTCCAATTCCTGTACTCAATACTCTGACCAATAAAGGAAAGCATACCAAACGCCGCCTTCACTATCCTATCTACCTGCAACTCCACTTTCAAGGAGCTATGAACTTGCACTCCAAGGTCTCTTTGTTCAGCAACGCTCCCAAGGACCTTACCATGAAGTGTATAAGTCCTGCTAAGATTTGCTTTCCCAAAATGCAGCACCTCGCATTTATCTGAATTAAACTTCATCTGCCACTTCTCAGCCCATTGGCCCATCTGGTCAAGATCCTGTTGTAATCTGAGGTAACCCTCTTCGCTGTCCAGTACACCTCCAATTTTGGTGTCATCTGCAAACTTACTAACTGTACCTCTTATGCTTGTATCCAAATCATTTATGTAAATGACAAAAAGTAGGGAACCCAGCACCGATCCTTGTGGCACTCCACTGGTCACAGACCTCCAGTCTGAAAAACAACCCTCCATCACCACCTTCTACCTTTGAGCCAGTTCTGTATTCAAATGGCTAGTTCTCTCTGTATTCCATGAGATCTAAGCTTGCTGATCAGTCTCCCATGGGAACCTTGTCGAACGCCTTACTGAAGTCCACATAGATCAGATCTTATGCTCTGCCATCATCAATCATCTTTGTTACTTCAAAAAATTCAATCAAGTTTGTGAGACATGATTTTCCACGCACAAAGCCATGTTGACTATCCCGAATCAGTCCTTGCTTTTCCAAATACATGCACATCCTGTCCCTCAGGATTCCCTCCAACAACTTACCCACCACCTAGGTCAGGCTCACTGGTCTATAGTTCCCTGACTTGTCTTTACCCCCCTTCTTAAACAGTGGCACCATGTTTGCCAACCTCCAGTCTTCCGGCACCTCACCTGTGACTATCGATGATACAAATATCTCAGCAAGAGGCCCAGCAATCACTTCTTTAGCTTCCTACAGAGTTCTCGGGTACACCTGATCAGGTCCTGTGGATTTATCCACTTTTAAACGTTTCTAGACATCCAGCACTTCCCTCCTCTGTAATCTGGACATTTTGCAAGATGTCACCATCTATTTCCCTACAGTCTATATCTTCCATGTCCTTTTCCACAGTAAATACTTCCACAAAATATTCATTTAGTATCTCCCCCACTTTCTGTGGCTCCACAACAAAGGCCACCTTGCTGATCTTTGAGGAGAAAGTGAGGACTGTAGATGCTGGAGATCAGAGCTGAAAAATGTGTTACTGGAAAAGCGCAGCAGGTCAAGCAGCATCTAAGGAGCAGGAGAATTGACATTTCGGGCATAAGCCTGATTTCTGAAGAAGGGCTTATGCCCGAAACATCAGTTCTCCTGCTCCTTGGATGCTGCCTGACCTGCTGATCTTTGAGGGGCCCGATTCTCTCCCTAATTACTCTTTTGTCTTTAATATATTCGTAAAAACCATTTGGATTCTCCTTAATTCTATTTGCCAAAGCTATTTCATGTCCCCTTTTTGCCCTCCTGATTTCCCTCTTAAGTATACTCCTACTTTCTTTATATTCTTCTAATGATTCACTCGATCTATCCTGCCTATACCTGACATATGCTTCATTCTTTTTGTTAACCAGACCCTCAGTTTCTTTACTCATCTAGCATTCCCTATACCTACCAGCCTTCCCTTTCACCCTGACAGGAATATTTATATAAATGATGAAAAGTAGTGGACCCAGCACCCATCCTTGTGGTATACTGCTGGTCACAGGCCTCCAGTCTGAAAAGCAACTCTCCACCATCACCCTCTGTCTTCCTACCTGTGAGCTGGTACTGTATCCAAATGGCTAGTTCTTGCTGTATTCCATGATATCTAACCTTGCGAACTTGTCCTCCTTGGGGAATCTTGTCAAACACCTTACGGAAGTCTATATAGTACCCTGGCATGTAGGCCGTCAGGCCCAGGGGATTTATCTGCCCTCCAGCCTAATAGTTTGCTGTGTACCTTTTCCCTCTCAATGTTATTGTTTAAGTTCTATCCTTTCTATCATCTCTGACTTGCCCATTCCAATAGGAATGGTACTATTGTCCTCGAGCTTGAAAACTGAGGCAAAGGATTGACTTAGCATCTCTGCCATTTCAGTGTTCCTCCTATTAACTCACCGGTTTCATCTTCCAAGGGACCTTAGCGACTCTGATGAAGGGCTTATGCTCGAAACGTTGAATTCTCTATTCCTGAGATGCTGCCTAACCTGCTGTGCTTTGACCAGCAACACATTTGCAGCTGTTCTCTTCAGCATGCCAACAGAAGCTTTTGCTATTCTTTTAGATATTTTGCGCTAGGTTTCTTTCGTAATTTATCTTTATTCTTTTTTTTAGTATCCCTTCGTTTATTTTTGCAAGTTTTCCAATGTTTCATCTTTCGAGGTCTGGAATAACATTTCGGAAAAGACTGAATTTTTTTTAACTACGTTAAAACTTAAAGAAAAACCCACCTTTCAGGTGGCTGGCGAGGGGAGCAGGGAACACATTCGCCCCGCCCCCGTTGTCTCCGATTGGTTGGATGCCTCGTCGAACCGCGCCCACTCCACGCGGGGTGACGTCACGGTTTGGTGACCCAGCCCCTTGTGAGTTGGCGCATGTGCAGTGTGGGTCATGTAGTGGGACAAAGACAGTGTTACTGAGTGTGGGAGAGGAATGGCGCCGGCGGCTGAAGGAACAAGAACAGAAACAGCTGGAAAAGCTGAGCAGCCCTGGCTGCATGTGTCAAGAGAATCCGAGGAAACGTTACGTGTCCAGTGATTCTCTTTCAGAACAGAAACAGGTTTCGGAAACATCCCGGAGAGGTCGCCAGGCCTGAGCGCCCGGGGAGAGGGGACAGTGAGGACCTACTTCGACACTGTCCTATCCCCCCAGTCCAGGAACTCCCCACATACGTTCAGGACACCACCCACACCCTCCACCTCCTCCAAGACTTCCGTTTCCCCAGCCCCCAATGTCTCATTTTCACCATGGATATCCAATCCCTCTACACCTCCATCCGCCATGGCCAGGACCTCCAAGCCCTCTGTTTCTTCCTCTCCCGACGTCCCCAACAGTACCCTTCCACCGACACACTCATTCATCTGGCCAAACTGGTCCTCACCCTTAACAATTTCTCCTTTGAAACCTCCCACTTCCTCCAGACCAAAGGGGTAGCCGTGGGCACCTGTATGGGTCCCAGCAATGCCCGTCTCTGTTGGCTATGTAGAAAAGACCATCTTCCGTAAATAAACCGGCACCACTCCCCACCTCTTCCTCCGCTACATTCATGACTGCATTGGCGCCATCTCGTGCTCCCGTGAGGAGGTTGAGCAAACTTCACCGACACATTCCACCCTGACCTTAAATTTATCTGGACCATCTGACACCTCCCTCCCCTTCCTGGACCTCTCCATCTCCATTAATAACGACCGACTTGACACTGGCATTTTATAAACCATTCGACTCCCACAGCTGCCTGGATTACACCTCTTCCCCACCCTACCTCCTGCAAAAGTGCCATCCCGTATTCTCAATTCCTTTGCCTCCGCCGTATCTGTTCCCAGGAGGACCAGTTCCACCACAGAACACACCAGATGACCGCCGCCTTCAGATACCGCAATTTCCCTTCCCACGTGGTTAAAGATGCATCTTGTCCACATCCCACACCGCCGCCCTCAGACCCCACCCCTCCAACTGTAACAAGGGCAGAACGCCTCTGGTGCTCACCTTCCACCCTACCAACCTTCGTATAAACCAAATAATCCGCTAACATTTCCGCCTCCTCCAAACAGACCCCACCACCAGGGATATATTTCCCTCCCCATCCCTTTCCACCTTCTGCAAAGACCGTTCCCTCTGTGACTACCTGGTCAGGTCCATGCCCCCGACAACCCACCCTCCGATCCTGACACCTTCTGCTGCCACTGCAGGAATTGCAAAACCTGTGCCCACACCTCCTCCCTCACCTCAATCCAAGGCCCTAAAGGAGCCTTCCACACCCATCAAAGTTTTACCTGCACATCCACCAATATCATTTATTGTATCCATTGCTCCAGATGCGGTCTCCTGTATGCTGGGGAGACTGGATACCTTCTAGCAGAGCGCTTTAGGGAACATCTCTGGGACACCCGCACCAATCAACCACACCGCCCTGTGGCCCAACATTTCAAATCCCCCTCACACTCTGCCGAGGACATGAAGGCCTTCTTCACCGCTGCTCCCTCACCAACAGATGCCTGGAGGAAGAACACCTCATCTTCCGCCTCGGAACACTTCAACCCCAGGGCATCAATGTGGATTTCAACAGTTTCCTCATTTTCCCCTTCCCCCACCTCACCCCAGTTCCAAACTTCCAACTCAGCACTGTCCCCGTGACTTGTCCAACCTGCCTATCTTCTTTTCCACCTATCCACTCCACCACCCCCTCCCCCCATACCTATCACTTTCTTCCCACTCCCACTCACCTATTGTACTCTATGCTACTTTCTCCCCACCCCCACCCTACTCTCATTTATCTCTCCACCCTTCAGGATCTCTGCTTGTATTCCTGATTAAGGGCTTTTGCCCGAAATGTCGATTTTCCTGCTCCTCAGATGCTGCCTGAACTGCTGTGCTTTTCCAGCACCATTCTAATCTAGACTCAGGTTTCCAGCGTCTGCAGTCATTGTTTTTACCGGGAGGATTGGAAACCGCGGGAGGAGGGAGACTGGGGAGTTTATAAACTCTGGGGGGGTCCAAATCAATAGATTTCCAGTTGGGATGACGTGCTCCGAGGAATTCTTGTGTGTTTCTGGTTGGCTTATAGGATGGTGGCTTGTCATAGGATGAATGTATGGTCCCAGTCAACAGGGTGTCCTCCTTTGTATGTAAAGATACGAGTGATAGTGGATCGTGTGTTTTTGTGGCTAGTTGATGTTCATATATCCTGGTGGCTAGTTTTATACCTGTTTGTCAGATGTAGTGTTTGTTCCAGTCATAGAATCTCTATGTGTGGAAATATGCCCTTCTGCCCAACAACTCTATACCGACCCTGTAGAGCGTATGCCAGCCAAGCCCATTCCTCTACAATTACCCCTGACTTATGTACCACTATGGGCAATTTTAGCATGTTCACTTAGCCTGCATATCTTTGGATTGTGGGAGGAAACCGGATCACCCGGAGGAAATCAACACACACACGGGGAGATTGTGCACACTCCACATAGACAGTAGCCCCAGAATGGGATTGAACCCGGGTCCCTGGTGCTGTGAGGCAGCAGTGCTAACCACTGAGCCACCGTGCCGCTCCCTTCTATTTCAACAGTCTTTCAACTTTAAACACATTCATCACAGTCTTCCCAGAGGATTAGACTGTTCTCTCTCATTAGAGATGGCTGGTGGTGGTTTATCTTGAGGGTCACCACACCTCAGCCGAGGGGCAAGGCCGAGAAGGAGATCCTCCCATTTCTCCAACTTGGGTGATACATAATGTGAAGCACCTTGGTATACTTTTGTTGAAATATTATCATTAGTATTAGCTGTTGCTGTTGCTGTCATTTATTGGCAAGACTCATGTCAAGTGAAACAATTTCAGCAAGAAATTGTCAACTGGCAGAGCTCCCCCACCCGATGCCAAAAAAGTGAATGGTTTTGTTGGTGAAAGAAAATTGGCAAAGAAAAAGAAATTAAAGTGTCATGTACCTTTAGAAAGAGTGGAAGGGTTGATGTTTCAAAATAAATGAAAACAACATTTATGAAGTGGAGCAACAAACTAAATTAACAACGTAGGTTTCTTTTCACATAACTGCACTACTACAAATGTCTGTATTATGGGAAAATGTTATGCACTAAAATATGTTCTTATTTTGTCAAGAGTCAGGTCAATAGGTTTAATTTTGTCAATAGTGATCAATAAGATTGTGATTTATACAGCATCTATGTGAGATGCACTGGTAGTTAATATTTGATTGAGTAAGTCTCCACTGACCACCACAAGAACAAAGTTTTTCCCTGTCTGAACTGCTGAAGCCATCCACCAAGGGGAAAAGTTTCTTCCTATCTAGACCCTAAGTGTCTTATCTGTACAATCCAAACAGGTCCTCACCCAGCCTTCTCTGCTCTAAGGAAAATACCCTCAGCCGATCTAATCACTCACATAGCTGAAACCCACCAACATGCACCACCCTGGGTTCGTATTCCCTTCTGCACCCTTTCTAGTGCCATCACATTTTTCGAATAATGTGACAACCAGATCCACTACTCCAGCTATGGCCCAACTAATGTCTTGTACAGTTCCATCATGATCTCCTGGCTCTCATGTTCAATGCCTTAACTATTAAGGGCAAATATTTCATATGGCGCCTTAACCATTTAATCCACATGTCCTGTTCCCTTCAAGAATCTATGAACACATATACCTTTCTCTGATCTTCAGTACATTCTAAGTTCTTGCGATTCATCATGTACTCCCTTGCCTGTTGATCCTCCTGAAATGTATCATCTCAATCTTTTCAGGATTGAACTCCATCTGCCAATGTTCTGCCCATCTGACCAAGCCATCTTTATTGCCCTGTAGTCTAAAACTTTCCTCCTTGCCATATATTAGTGTGGGTTCTGAATTTCTTTTGGGCCTGATTTATTGAGGTTGCATTGTTCATTTTGTGGGCATAGTTTTAGAAGATTAGGAGGATACTTGGATCCAGTATCTGTTTATACCCAAAGAAGAAACTCAAACCAGATTTTTTTTTTGATCCAATGTTTTCCCTGGTAACATTTTCACAATGACTTCAATTTCCGCAACACCCTTTGCTTAACTTAAACTATGTTCAAATCAAGACATTACTGAATCGAGATCATAACTTCTTGTACTATTAAATCTGTCTCAAGCAATGCTGCAAATGAGGTAATCTTGCATTATTATTTTATAACTGCTCAAAACCTTTTCTAAAAAGTGACGGGATGAAGATTGAAGTTGACTGACTGAACTGCTTTCTTCATTTTATAATATTGCCGAAAAAGTAAATGTTCAAACATGTGCAATCTTTTTCTTTCTCTAAAATAGGTAATAAGGTGAAAGGGAATAATGGACAAAGCAATGAAAACAATGCTGACTCTAATTCAGCAAGTATGTTCTTTTCAATAAGTTTAATTCAATATTTACATTAATTACAGTTATGTGAGTGACACAAATAACAATAAGGCTGTTACTTAAGTTTAGAAATTCAATCACACTCTGTAGATGGCTTAAAATCATTATATCAAAAGCTTAAAGCGCTTGCATAAAACACACAACCTCAGTTATGTTTATTATTTCCCAAAATGGGTTATCAAGTGAAAGGGAAGTATAATTGGAGATTTGATGACAGTGGGCAAAATGGTAACTCTAATTTCGCAAGTATGCAAGGATTAAGCTTAAAATGCTTGACCGGTTTATTTATTCAAGAAATACGCACCTTTACTCTCTCTAATATTAGCTCCAATTATCAATATTTGATATCAAATTAGAAGATCTGGCTTGAGAAATCTACAACGTATTGCCACACGCTTGCTATAAATACGACAGGGACACAGTAAAAGTCGTGAAAATTAAGTCAGATCTTTGTGGTTACAGATCCATAAGATACAGAAGCAGAATCAGTCCATTCAACTTGTTGAATCTGCTCCACCATTCGATCATGGCCAATGTTTCTCAACCCCATTCTCCTGCCTCCTCCTTGTAACCCTTGATTTCCTTACTAATCAAGAGCCTATCTTTATCTGCTTGAAAAGCACTCAGTTACTTGCCTCGTTTCAGTGGCAATGCGTTCCGCAGAGTCACCACTTTCTGACTGAAAACAATCTTCCTTATCTCATCCCAGCATTTCTTGCCACCGAGAACTATGGGGACAGAGTCTATGTCTATATTTCTTTGTATGGTAATTTGTAAATAATATTTGTTTTTTTTCAGGTTCATTAGCTGCGGCTTAAGTGTGTTGGTAGGTTTGTGGGCTACCATGATGCGGAGAGGTTTGAGTTGTCTAGACATTATTTAGAACATAGAACAATACAGCAC
The DNA here is from genome assembly GCF_020745735.1 of Hemiscyllium ocellatum. Taxonomy (NCBI): domain Eukaryota; kingdom Metazoa; phylum Chordata; class Chondrichthyes; order Orectolobiformes; family Hemiscylliidae; genus Hemiscyllium; species Hemiscyllium ocellatum. The sequence continues at coordinate 137,288 of NW_026869063.1, forward strand.
AGAACAGGCCCTTCGGCCCACGATGTTGTGCCAAACATTTGTCCTATCCATGTACCTATCCAATTGCCGCTTAAAGGTCACCAATGATTCTGACCCTGCCCCTCCCACAGGCAGCGCATTCCATGCCCCCACCACTCTCTGGGTAAAGAACGTACCCCTGACATCCCCCCCATACCTTCCACCCTTCACCTTAAATTTATGTCCCCTTGTAACACTCTGTACCCGGGGGAAAGGTCTCTGACTGACTACTCTATATATTCCCCTGATCATCTTTTAAACCTTTATCAAGTCACCCCTCATCCTTCACCGTTCCAATGAGAAAAGGCCTAGCACTCTCAACCTATCCCCGTATGACCTATTCTCCATTCCAGGCAACAGCCTGGTAAATCTCCTCTCCACCCTCTCCAAAGCTTCCGCATCTTTCCTAAAGTGAGGCGACCAGAACTGCACACAGTACTCCAAATGTGGCCTCACCAAGGTCCTGTAAAGCTGCAACATCACCTCACGACTCTTGAATTCACTTCCTCTACTAATGAACGCTAATACATCATAGGCCTTCTTACAAGCTCCATCCACCTGAGTGGCAACTTTCAAAGAGCTATGAACAAAGACCCCAAGATCCCTCTGCTCCTCCACCTTACTAAGAACCCTACCGTTAACCCTGTATTCCGCATTCTTATTTGTCGTTCCAAACTGGACAACCTCACACTTGACAGATGTCTTTGATGTAAGGTAATGTGGCTGGGGTTTCTGTGCATGTGTCTGCTTGTTTGAGTTCGTTGTTGAGAAATCAGTGGACAGGGTTTATTGGGTACCTGTTCTTCTTGAATATGCTGTATAAGTATTTATCTTCTGCTCTTCATAGTTCCTGGGTGGTGCAGTATGTCGTGGCTCGTTGAAATAGTGTCCTGATGCAGATTTTTTTGGGATAATTTGCTTCTGCATTAGGTACTTGGGTCTGTGTAAGTTGTTTTCCTGTAGACGTTAGTCTGAAGTTCCCTATTGACTGTTCACTCTACTGACATCTAAGAATGGCACTTTGTTGTTCTCTTTTGTGAATTTAATGCCAGTAAGGAAATTGTTCATGGTGTTGTAGGTTTCCTCTAATCTGTTTCATTTTGTGATAAAGGTGTCATCACTGTGGTGGACCCAAATTTTGGGTTGGAGCGTTGGGAGGGCTGTTTGTTCCAGTCTCTGCATTATTGCTTCTGCTAGGAACCTTGATATTGGTGGTCTCATGGGTGTTCTGTTGATTTATTTGTAAGGCTTATTATTGAAAGTGAAGTAGGTGATAAGATACGGGTCCACAAGCTTGACAGTGTTATCTTTGCTGATGAAGTTGGTGCTGTTTGGTGTTTGTGTCTTTGGTGGTTTTTGTAGTGTAGTCAGTGTTTCTTTGGCCATGTTGATGTTCATGGATGTGAGCGGGGCTGTTATGTCAAAGGACAGCATTATTTCATCCTCTTCTATCTTGGTGTCTTTGGTGTTCAGGAATTCTTGGGTGGAGTGAATGGAGTGGCATGAATCTTCTACTCAGTGTTTTTGTCTTCACTGGAGGCCTTTGACTAGTCTGTATACTGGTGTTCCAGGTAGTGAGACTGTGGGCCTGAGGGGGGCTCCTGGTTTGAACAGGAGGAGAACAACAACAAAGTGCCATTCCTAGATGTCACAGTAGAGCAAACAGTTAAGGGGAACTTCAAACTCGCGTCGACAAGAAACAGTACACACGGACCAAATACGTAACTACAGAAACAATCATCCCAACACCCACAAACGAAGCTGCATCAGATTATTTCAACGAGCCACCACACATTGCAGCACAGAGGAACTGCGATGGGCAGAAGAGAAATACGTATACGTACTCAAGAAGAACGGGTAGCAATAAACCCAGTGCGCCATTTTCTCATTGATGCTTCCAAGCTGACCCTCAAATTTGGTTTGTCCCTGCATTCTCTCCTGGTTGTCTTTTTGTGGGTTTTGAAAACTTTCCCAATCCTCTGACTGAGGATAAGAGTTGGGAATTTGTGTTGTGGCTGATAGGACATTGGGTAGACCACTTTTGGAATGTTGTGTGCAATTCTGGTCTCGCTCCTATCAGAATGATGTTGTGAAACTTGAAAGGGTTCAGAACACATTTAAAAGGATGTTGCCAGGGGTTGAGCTGAATGGGCTGGGCTGTTTTTCCTCGTGCACCAGAGGCTGAGGGGTGACTGAGAGTCATTAATAAAATCATGAGAGGCATGAATAGGGTAAATAGACAAGGACATTTCCCTGGGTGAGAGAGTCCAGAACTAGAGGGTAAAAGGTTTAGAGTGGAGGAGGGCAAGATTTGAAAGGGTCCTAAGGAATAACCTTTTCATGCAGAGAGTGGTGTGTGGAAGGAATGAGCTGCCAGAGGAAGTGGTGGCTGTTGATTCAGCTATGACATTGAAAAGGCATCTAGATAGGTATTTGACTAGGAAAGGTTTAGAGGGATATGGGCCAAGTACTGGCAAATGGGACTAGATTAGGCTAGGATATCTGGTTGGCCCGAAGGGGCTGTTTCTATGTTGTAGATCTGACTCTGGCTTGCCACAAACATTTGCCATGTCCGTATGTTTAGTTTCTCTCGGGTTGTCTGTTTCAATGACTTGATGTCTCATTCCACCCACCACATACCACCACCACTACCACCCACCACCACCACCCACCACAGGGACGATGACCAATTCATGTCTGTTTTTTTATCAAGAAGCTGTATTGCAGGTTCAACCTGAATTTACACTTCTTTTGCTTCCCAAAATCAGACTTGCTCACTCTCAGCAATATCCTGAAAGATATTAACTTTCACGTGGTGTTATCCAAAATTCGCAGATGTCAGTCCTGACGTTTTTGCTTTTTCTGTCCCTGTAAGATCCGGAATCAGCACCTTCAGGAGAATTAGTTTGAGCGGAGTGAGAATGGAGTAGGAGGAGAGAGTGGGATGCTTTCAATTTTGTGGAACAGCAAAAGAAAAATATGTTCTGCAGAAAGTGGAGGAGCTTGTTCTGAATTTCTACCCTGGACTGACCGTGATGACTTTTGTAATCTCTCTTTCCAGAGTATTTGAAGACTGAAGTTTAAAAATCAACAGATGAAGGGCCTATACCTGAATTATTGATTCTCCTGCTGTTTGGATGCTGCCTGACCTGCTGTGCTGTTCCAGCACCGCACTTTTCAACTCCTCTCCAGCCTCTGCAGTCCCCACTTTCACATCAATGTCTGACAGTCACTCAATCCATCGGGACCTCAACGATTTTCAACTATGATTCTGTGAGAAGGAGCAAAACATTTTGGTTCCTGTTTCAGACCATTATCAGCATCAGCGGGACTGGATGAGAGTCTCTACTGTTACAGCGCACTGTGTGTAAAGCCTGAAACAGTTATACGGCCAGGAAAGAGGAATTTACTGTGGGCAGGGGCCGTACATGGGGCTGTAGCTGCGGCCATGGTGAAACCAGAGGAATCCCACCCTGTGGAGAAACCGTGGAAGTGTTGCGACTGCGGGAGAGGCTTCCATGCCCCATCTGTCCTGGAGATTCATCGGCGAAGTCACACCGGGGAGAGGCCATTCTCCTGCCCCGAGTGCGGGAAAGGCTTTACCTGCTCCTCCCACCTGCTGGACCACCGCCGAGTCCACACTGGGGAGAAGCCATTCTCCTGCCCTGAATGTGGGAAGAGCTTCACCTACTCCTCTCACCTGCTGGCCCACCAGCGCGTCCACGCTGGGGAAAGACCCTTCCCCTGCTCTGAGTGTGGGAAGGCCTTCAGTAAATCCTCGGATCTGCTGAAGCACCAACGGGTCCACAGAGGGGAGAGGCCATTCAGTTGCCCTGAGTGTGGGAAGGCCTTCAGTGATTCCTCTACCCTGCTGAGGCACCAGTGGGTCCACATCGGGAAAAGGCCGTTCTCGTGCCTTGAGTGCAGGAAGGGCTTCACCCGCTCTTCCGCTCTGCTGACCCATTTGAGGGTCCACACGGGTGAGAAGCCCTTTAGCTGCCCTGAGTGCAGGATGGCCTTCAGTAGGTGAGGCACCAGTGAGTCCACACTGGGGAGAGGCCGTACTCCTGCCTCCAGTGCGGAAAGTGCTTTACCCAGCCCTCCAACCTGCTGACCCACCAGCGGATCCACACCTGCGAGAGACCGTTCTCCTGCCCCCAGTGCGGGAAGGGTTTTGCTGTTTCCTCCCACCTCGTGGCCCACCGGCGGGTCCACACAGGGGAGAGGCCATTCAGCTGCCCCGAGTGCAGGAAGGCCTTCAGCGATTCCTCTGCTCTGCTGAAGCACCAGCGAGTCCACACCGGGGAGAGGCCCTTCAGCTGCCCTGAGTGCGGGAAGAGGTTTACATTTTCCCGCAACTTACGGAAGCACCAGCGGGGGCACCAGCGCTCACAACAATCAGATTCCACCACTGACACTGCTGTGAGTCCCCCCCAGGACTGATTCTCCTGACAGTGGGTGCAGTGGGAGAGTTGGTGCACTGTATTTGTTTTCCGTTGGACTGCAACCCCATGGTGACTCAGTGATTAGCACTGCTGCCTCATGGCACTAGGAACCAAGGATCAATTCCACCCTTGGGGCAACTGTCTGTGTGGAGTTTGTGGAGGGTAGGAGAATGGATGAGATAAGAAACCGCTGCCTGCCTTGAGACAAGTCTCCTGGAGAGAACTTGCTGACTGATTGATTGTCTGGTCTACTGATCCTCACAGTGCCTCATTTCCCTCAGTTAACTGGAGGAGGTCCACACAGATGTACCGAAGCCCCTCTTTCGACTGTGGAAGGAAACCTGTGCAGACAGGGAAAACATGCAAATTCCACACAGACAGTTACCTGAGGCTGGAATTGAACTTGGGTCCCTTATGCTGTGAGGTAGCAATGCTAAGCAGTGTGCTACCCCCCCAATATGTTATAAAATTTGAATAAACCTACTAAGTTGGAAATGTGTCCATGCCAAGAACTTACTGTAAATGTTTGGAAACAAAAGTCCATTGGAATTGTCTTTGGGATGGATCCAAAACTTACTTTGTTAATGATTGAAAATACTTTGACCTCTGGAACTGTCTGCCAGAGAGTGTGTTGGAGTCAGATTCAATTACAGTAGTCAAAATAGAGGTGGATCATTAAACTGAAAAGGAAAGCAATTGCAGTGTTCAGTGAAGAATAGTACAAGGTACTGTAGTGGACGTCAGAGTATGAGTTTCCTGATTGGGGCTGTCCACTTGCTCCTGTTATCATTTCAGGTTGCTGACTTTTCGTTAGCATCCTGCACATGTTGGGATTTTTTCTCCTTACTAGTATCTATTTGAGTGATTCAATGACAAATCTAGTTTATGAATTGTTCCTATGATATCTCATGAGAGGGTTTATGATATTCACAGTGCTATATAAATTGTTGTGGGTCACAATGTGTCCAAGTGAGGAAAAACAAACTGTTCATTTTAAATATTTGTTTTTAAACAATGGAAATAAACAATGGAAAACACACAACTTGCTGTGTAGTGAGATCATCTGTCTTTCATTTATCTAAATTCTCTTTCCTGCACTTTTTTTTTCATGACTTCATCTGCTGAAGTGACTACACTCCAAAAGCTTGTGATTTCAACATAAGAACTAGGAGCAAGAGTCGGCCTTCCGGCCCTTCGAGTCTGCTTCACCACTCAATAAAATCATGACTCATCTTTTCGTGGACTATACTCCACTTACCTGCGTTTTCACCTGATCCCTTAATTGTTTTATTTTTTTTCAAAAACGTATCTACTGCTTCTAGTGATTGCTGAAGTAATGTCAAATCCTTCCCTGGGCAAGGAATTCCATATATTATCAACCCTCTGGGTGACGAAGTTTCTTCTGGGTTCAGTTTTAAACCTGCTTCCTCTAATCTTGAGGCCATGCGCTTTTATCCTAGTCTCACCTACCAGTGCAACATTATATTTCTATTTCTTTCAGAATTTAATATATTTCTGTAAGATCTTCCAAACAACCTGCTGGACTATAACGTGGTGTCATGTGACTTATGACTAAAAAAATTTGTTATCACGCATCCTCATAGCAGTGAGATTTCAGGGCTCGAAGATAGGGACACTACCACTGCGCCATAAAATAAAACCCTCTGCAGCAAATAGGCCCTCTTCTGTTGAATGAATGGGGAGAGGTTTCTTCTCAACATGGGATACAAATATTATACCCTCAGAGCCCATTACACTAAATTGAGTCCTCTTCGGTTGAATGAATGGATGTGGAGGTGCCACAGTTGAAATCGTTAAAAATCACATCTTGCCCCTGAATATGTGACACTACCGCTATAGCCCCAGAGCCCGTTGCAGTAAATTGGGTCAGCTGCTGTTGAATGAATGAACGGGAATGAAAAGGGCGGATACACTGAGCCGCTTGTGACATTCCCCACCAATCCCAAAGCTTGTGGTCAGTACCGACCAATCGGAGAGAGAGATTGCAGAGGGTGGGACAACACGACACGCAAACGCGGCCGCTATTGGTCAGGTGCGCTCTGATTGGAGGGAGCGTGGATGACGCGTGTCACAGAAGGAGAAGAAAAACAAAGATGGCGGCGCGAGGCTGCGGTTTCTGACGGAGGGAGGGGGGCAGACAGGCATCGTTTACCTCAGAAAATACCTTTAAAATACATTTCACATTAAAGTCGGAACTTTTCAAACAAGAGGTGACGGTTACCGGGTGAACGGGAAAACAAATTAAAACTGTCGGCGGTGGAGGAGAGAGAGCCGGCGCCCGCGGCTTCTTCGGCGGCGGCCGGAGCCCAGGAGCTCAACAACCCCCGGAGCTGGAGGAAGGTCCGAGCTCCAAGAAGCGGGGGGTCCGGCTGGAGGCTGGATTTACTCAAGGCTTGTATCTATTAACTTATTTAAATGGTACCTACTGTATGGGGGTATGGTTTACATTAAAACCGGAGGATCATGTCAGAGTGTTTGTTTATATTGAGCAGTTGTAGTTGGTAAAATACACTCCCTGGAGGAACACCTTCTATGATGCTGCATTTCTTACCTTCTGCCCTTCCCCCATTTGTTATCTCTCATCTCAACTTTACATTTTATTTGGTCAAATTTAATATCATATTAATGAAACTTGGTATTGACTGTGTGTTATTAATTTGTTTGTTGGATTATTGTAAGAAAAAATTAATGGTGCCATGTCATTTCTGATGTCAGAGTTTGACATTGAATGTGCAGATGTCAATTAAATCAAGAACTTGTGGTTCTAACAAAAAAAAGCAGCTCACTGATATTAATGGCATTGTCTCATTTGAGGATGATTTGAGTCTGACCAACAAACCATTTCATGTAGTCACCCAATTTCATTAAAATTTTCTTTAACTTAATTAAATAAAATAACTCTGGCAGGCTAAGATTTGTACAATTTGTTTATAAGATTTATTGATACGTCCATTGCTCTTGATGTGGTCTCTGCCACATTGGGGAGACGGAACACCAACTTGCAGAACATTTCAGGGAACAGCTCTGGAATGCCAAAACTAAACGACCCCACCGCCTTGTGGCTGAATGCTTTAACTCCCCCTCCCAATCTGTCAAGGACATGCAAGTACTCTGCTGCCACCCCCTCCAAGTTCTAGCTACCTAACGCTTGTAGGAAGAACATTTAGATTAGATTACTTACAGTGTGGAAACAGGCCCTTTGGCCCAACAAGTCCACACCGACCCACCGAAGTGCAACCCACCCATACCCCTAACCTAACACTACGGGCAATTTAGCATAGCCAATTCATCCCGCACATCTTTGGAATGTGGGAGGAAACTGGAGCACCAGGAGGAAACCCACGTAGACACGGGAAGAACGCGGAAACTCCACACAGTCAGTCGCCTGAGTCGGGAACTGAACCCAGCTCTCAGGCGCTGCGAGACAGCAGTACTAACTGCCGTGCCACCCACAATCTTGTCTTCTGCCTTGGGACCCACTAACTACATAGGATCAATGTAGATTTCACCAGTTTCCTTATTTCCCCTCCCCTCCACCCACCTCCACACCACACACCTTGTCCCAGATCCAGAGTTGAAAAATGTGGTGCTGGAAAAATGCTTAGAGGCCATACCTCTAGGAGTTCCCTGGCTGTTCTCTGGCATGGCACCCATCCACAGATTCTATCAACAAACACATTGACCTGGACCCAATATACCGGCCACTGCAGCGGACAGTTGGAACTGACAACCAGAAGCGGCAGAGACAAACCACTATAAATGCCGGAGGAAACATCACAGAAGCGCTTCACACTGAAGATGTCACCTAGACAGGGGATGAAACGTTTGCAACACAAATTCAGCTCGGCGAACAGAACTACAACAACAAGCACCCGAGCTACAAATCTTCTCACAAACTTTGAATTGAGCATAGGAGTTGGGACATCCTGTTGCAACTGTCACACATGCCACACAATACAAGGCATGGTCCTTCTCTGACTTACCATCCCTTTGAGTATTAGGGGGAAGACATCCCTTTAATTGTAACATTCAGGAAAGATGCCTTACTTCAACAAAAATGTGCTGTGCTCACAGATGTTTGGACAGAGGAAAGGTGAAGCTCAATCTTCATTCAGAAAAAGAGGGGAGCAGCAGTAGCTTTAGAAGCTCATGGTCCAACTTGTGCATTCAGACAATAGGAGGGCTCTTCTGGGCAAAATCTGGGAATGAAGCAATTCTCCCCCTTTCCATTCCTTATCCTGGAAGAGAGAGAAGCGGGAAAGAACTGTTCACTTGCAACAACGGGAGGCAGAGAGTGTGAATCCAAGCAGGGAGCAGATTCTGCAAAAGTCAGTTTCAGTCGGCTTCTTCGAGAATATTGTGTGCAATTCTGGTCTCCCTCCTATAGGTAGGATGTTGTGAAACTTGAAAGGATTCAGAAAAGATTCACAAGGCTGTTGCCAGGGTAAGAGGGTTTGAACCACAAGGAGAGGCTGAATAAGGTGGGCCTGTTTTCCATAGAGCATCGCAGGCTGAGTGTGTGTTTTTTAAAGAGGTTTATAAAAACTTGAGGGGTGTGGATGGGGTGAATAGACAAGGTCTTTTCCTTGGGATAGGGGGAGTGCAGAACTAGAGGGCATAGGTTTAGGGCAAGAGGGGAAAAATTTAAAAGGAACCTTGCAGTCAACCTTTTTTTGCAGAGGGTGATGTGTGTATGGAATGAGCTGCCAGAGGAAGTGGTGGAGGCATCTGGATGGGTATGTGAAAAGGAAGGGTTTAGAGGGATATGGACTAAGTGATGGCAAATGGAACTAGACTAATTTTGGATATCCGGTCGGCATGGACAAGTTAGATTGAAGGATTTGTTTCTGTGTTTTATGTCTCTGACTCATGACTGGCATTCGTCAAAACATTTATGCAACAGAAAATTATACGAGGGTAAAGATAAGCCTCACGTCACTGATCCATGAATCCTGGTGTAATATGGATGTATTTCTAGTAATAGAGTCAGTATGGTATGGAAGGAGTCCAAAAGATGGCTTCTTTTACAAAAAGTCACACTTGAAACTTAAATCTGAGTCTTCTGGAAATGTAAGACAACCATGTGTTAATATAAGACAGATAAGTCTGGGCTTTATGTTCCATATTTGAAGGAATGTTTGTGGCTCTAAAAGCCTGATTTGCAGTTGTTTCAGGGCTCATAATATTGTATATCTTCAATAAGAACGTCAGTACAGCATGATAGATGTCCATTCAGCAACTTGAGTGAACTCTTCATGGAGAATGCAATCCACCACATTACCCTGCTGTATACATTTACATATAGATCAGCACAAAGATCTTGGGTACTAAGAGAGGAAAAAATGTTCCACAGAAACGAGAATTGTGTGTTTTGATTTTCTATTGTGGACTGACAGCGATGACCTTTGTCATCTCTTTCCACAGGAATATTACAAGAGAAGAATTTGGAGGCAGAAATCTCAGACCAAACATCACATCGAAGTCTGACAGTTGCTTGATTCACCAGGACTTGGATATTGATGGCCTTGAAAACAAAGGGGAGAAGGTCTGTCTGCTTTGTTAGGTTTTAAATGTCAGTGTGACTGGAAACTCAGAGTCTCACATACTCGCACACCAGAGTAGTGACTGGAACATGCTTTACAGACTGAATGAAGTCCTTCAATTATCAGAGGGTTCACCAGTAACACCACACCTATGCTGTAAGTGTGAACGAGTTTCAACTGATTGTTGAACCTGGAGAAATACGAGGACACCTGCACCATGGAGAAATCATGAAAATGCAGGAACGGTTTCCCTTCCCCCCTCTTCCCGATATTCATTAACATTTATACACGGGGCAGCAGTACTTGGAAGAACAACACTGCAGTGAATCCCTGGACACTTCCAGAGACAGATACTGTCGGTGGAAACTCAGTTAAATTCTGCCATCAATTGGGTGATAGCCAAGTTGTGAGTGAGGTTGAACTTGGTTACTTGAGGAGTTTTATTTTTGGTTGCTACATACAATAAAGTGTAAATGATTGTTTCAGCAGTTTATTGTGTGCAGTTTCTGAGTTAAGAGCCAAATTAAGGCGATTCACCCACAACCACAGTGAGAGGCTGGGATTCATGTTGACTCCATTGCATTCAGCAGTACATCACGTCAATACCCTTATAAAGCGAAGGCTGACAGCACCACCTTTCTCAAACAGAAACACCCAGAGGAGCGTGTCACCCAATAATCTGTAAAATTAGCATGAAAAGTGGTGTAACTTGTTCTAGTGATAAGAGTAAATCCCCAACACTTTAAAATCAGCAATTTATTTATCCAACTCTCACGGTGAACAAATGAACAAAACTATTAACAAACTGTTAACAGGCCAGGAGCAGATGGGTGGCACGGGTTTAGTTGGGGATCATGGACTGGCTGGTTTGAAGGGTCTGTTCCAGGCTGCATGACTCCAAAGCACTGAATGAATGGGGATCCATCCCAAAGATGATAAAGGTTTCGAGCACCACCTTAGGCAAATGTGTGGACTCAGTCAGCCAGCCAGTTCTCTCCAGGAGACTGTCTCTCAAGAAAGGAAGTGGTTTCCTGTCCCATCAGCCAGATTATCCTGTTTGGATTAGGTCCTATATTTCCAACAAAATAGGTAGACAGGGCAGTGTCTATAACAAATATGTTATTAAACTTGGAAGAGTGCTGAAGACATATACAAGGATGTTGCCAGGACTCAAGGGTCTGTGTAAAAGGGAGAGGTTAGACAAGCTAAGATATTTTTATTTAGAGCATTAGAGACTGAGAGAGGCCCTTAGAGAAGTGAAGAGATCGTGAGACGCATGGAGGGGGTGAATGCACTCACTTTTACCCCGGGTTGGGGAAGTGAGGGCTAGCGGGCATCAGTTTAAGGTTAGAGGAAAAAGAATAACAGGGAATGTGAGGGGCAACTTTTGTTTTTACACAGACGGTGGTACACATATGGAATGAGATGCCAGCGGAAGTGGTTGAGGTGGGTACATTAACAACATTTAAAAGGCATTTGGACAAATACGTGGATTGGAAAGGTATGAAAGGAAATGGGCCAAGTGCAGGGAAATGGGCTGAGTGTTGATGGACAGTTTGGTCAGCATGGACCATGTTGGGCAGAAGGGCCTGTTTCCTGCTGTAGGACTCTATGATTCGCGTCTCTTTGTAGGTCCGACAGTTTTGAGTTTCCAAATGAACATTTCACTAAATCAGGCCGAATAAAATCCAATCTCATTTGTCAACTGTGATGCAGAGGTGCTGGTGTTGAATTGGGGTGGACAAGGTCAGAAGTCACACGGCACCTGATGAAGGAGCAGCACTCATGAAAGAGCAATGCTCCTAAAGCTTGTGATTTCAAATAAACCTTTCGCACTGTAACATGGTGTTGTGTGACTTCCGACTTCTTCAACTCTGGGTTTGTCTCAAACTTGATGGGATACTTTGTCCAACTCGGCATATTTTATCAGTATCGCTTGGAGGAATTTTTTTGAAGATTAGATTCCCTACATTATGGAAACAGGTCCTTTGGCCCAACAAGTCCACACTGGCCCTCTGCAGAGTAACCCAGCCAGACCCATTCCCCTATCCCTATTCCTCTACATTTACCCCAACTAATGCACCACACCTGCACATCCCTGAACACTATGGGACAATTTAGATGGGCCAATCCATCCTAACCTGCACACCTTTAGACCAGGGGAAGGAAACCAGAGCACTCAGAGGTAACCCCTACAGATGTGGGGGGCATTGTGAAAGCTACACACAGACTGTCACCCTGAGGATGCAATTGAACCCAGGTCAACATCATGAGGTAGTGGTACTAACCACTGAGTCACCATGCCACCCCTGAGCCACATAGGTGGGCTTGGGAGGTGGTGTTAGGGGGGGGGGGAAAAGAGGGTGAGTCCAGCACAAAACAACAAAAGCCCACTGCACCCACTGTCAGAATAGGCAGGAGGTTCAGCTTTGGGGGTGACCCACTGCAGCATCACTGGTGGAATCTGATTGTTGGATGCACTTGTGCCCCTGCTGGTGCCTCCGCAAGTTGCAGGACAATGTGAACCTCCGCCCGCAGTCGGGGCAGGCAAACGGCCTCTCCCCGGTGTGGACCCATTGGTGGGCCAGCAGTTTGGAGGAGCGGGTGAACCCCTTCCCGCACTTGGGGCAGCTGAATGGCCTTTCCCTGGTATGGACCCGCCGGTGGGATAACAGGTCAGAGGAATTGCTGAAGGCCTTACCACACTCTGGGCAGGCGAAAGGCCTCTCCCCCGTGTGGATTCGCCGATGTCTCAGCAGGTCGGAGGAATTGCTGAAGGCCTTCCCGCACTCTGAGCAGCTGAAGGGCCTCTCACCCGTGTGAACCCGCTGATGGGCCAGCAGGTTGGAGGATTTACTGAAGGCCTTTCCGCATTCTGGGCAGCTGAAGGGCCTCTCCCCTGTGTGGACCTGCTGATGGGCCAGCAGGTTGGAGGAATTGCTGAAGGCCTTCCCACACTCTGGGCAGCTGAAGGGCCTCTCCCCCGTGTGGACCCGCCGGTGCCTCAGCAGGTTGGAGGAGTCGCTGAAGGCCTTCCCGCATTCGGGGCAGCTGAATGGCCTCTCCCCCGTGTGGACTCGCCGGTGCTTCAGCAGGTCGGAGGAATTGCTGAAGGCTTTCCCACACTCATGGCAACTGAAGAGCCTCTCCCCTGCGTGGAATCGCTGGTGGGTCTGGAAGTTGTCCACCCAAGTGAACCCTTTCCCGCACATGGAGCAGTAAAACGTCCTCTCACCAGTCTGTATTTGCTGGTGGGCCAGCAGGACACAGGAGCAAGTAAAGCCCTTCGCCTGCTCGGGGCAGGAGAACGGCCTCTCCCCAGTGTGATTGCACTGATGAGCCGCTAGGACAGGTGGGACACGGAAGCCCTTCCCACAGTCACCACACTTCCATGGTTTCTCAACGGGGCGTGTTTCCTCAGGTTTCTCCATGGCTGAAGCTTCAGCTGCACACACACACACACACACACACACACGTGTACAATCCCGCAATGAATTCCTCTTTCCACGCAGTAGAGTTGTTTCAGGCTCCACACACACTGCGCTGCAACAGTAGAGTCTTTCAACCAGTCCCCCCGTACTCAAACAGGAACCAAAGAGAACGCGTTGCTCCTTCTCACAGAATCAGTTGAAAATTGTTGCGGTCCTGATGGACTGAGTGACTGTCAGACATTGATGTGAAAGTGAGGACTGGAGACGCTGGAGAGTCAGAATCAAAAAATGCGTCGCTGGAAAAGCGCAGCAAGGCAAGCAGCATCAGAGAAGCAGAAGAATCAACATTTTGGGCATAAGCCCTTTATCTGTTGACTTTGAAACTTTTGTCTTCAGATAGTCTGTAAGAAAAGATTACAAAAGTCATTACTGCCAGTCCGGTTAAGAATGAGACATCAAGGCATTTACACTGACACCAGAGAGAAACTGAACATATAGATGTGGCAAGTGTTCGTGGCAAGTCAGAGCGATAGAGATATGTCTGCAAATGTGTTGCTGGTCAAAGCACAGCAGGTTAGGCAGCATCTCAGAGATATGTAGCACAGAAACAGACCCTTCGGTCTAATTCATCCGTGCCAACTAGATAACCTAACCTAATCTCGGCCGATTTGCCAGCATTTGGACCATATTGTCTAAACCCTTCCTAATCGTATACCCATCCAGATGCCTTTTCATGTCATAATTGTGCCAGCAGCCACCACCTACTCTGACAGCTCTTTCCTTAAACACGCCACTTTCTGCATGAAAGACTTATCCCTTAGGTTCCTTTGTTAAGTTCTTTTGCTTGAGCTTCTTACACTGCAATACGCCAACTTCTGTGAACAACCAAACTTTACTTAATAAAGTACAAGCTGTGGAGAAACTCTTAACACTCTTCGTAATGCTTGTACACAACAGTACCAAAAAAAACCCTTAAAGTAAAACTGAAACAGAGGCTTACAGTTGAAGTTAGAAGGGCGGAAGGAGACAGTGCTAGCAGCCTTTCTCCACACAGTCCACTGTTTAACTCACCCAAACGAGACTTCAGCTTTCAGGACTGACCACTCCCCTTTCATTGTACAGGTCACTTCTAAAACATAAAAGCTTTGGCCTCAAGTCTCATCTGTTCATATCTGACCAAAAATGCCTCCCAATACCGTTTTTCATCTCTGTACTAAACCAGTCGCTTCGGAGCCCGGGTCTTTTTACCACCCCTCTGAAAAAAAACCAAGGACACAGCATCCTCGAGAAGGACCAGCTTTGTGACAGAGGGATATAGGCCAAACACTGGCAGGTGGGATTAGATTAGTTTGAGAACATAGCATGGAGTAGTTGGACTGAAGGGACTGTTTCTGTGCTGTTTGACTCGGTGACTGTTCTGAAATGGCCTGAAAACTATTTTCTTACCTTCCCCCATAAATATCCACTTCTTTGTTGTTCCAAAATCAGATGAACTCAGCCTTGAATATATTCAATGATCCCATAACTGCAGGAAGACTCCCCACTTCTGAACTCAATTCCTCTTGCTAATATACCACTTGACTTGCTCATTGCTTGCTGCGCCTGTCTGACAACTGGCATTGACTAGTATGGAAGGACGCTGAGGCCCCTTTATACACATTCCTGATGAAGGGCTCAAGCCTGTAACGCTGACTCTACTGCTCCTCGGATGCTGCCTCATCTGCTGTGCTTTTCGAGCACCACACTTTTTGACTCTGATCTCCAGCATTTGCAGTCCTCATTTTCTCCACATCCCAATTTCTCACCATTTAAACAATGCATCTCCTTTCTGCTTCCACCCTCCAAGGGAATGCTATCACTTCACATCGTGGCCCTGCATTTTCCATGAGGTTGCCAACTGAGACACAGACCTGGCCCAACTTTTCCAGAATCTGTCCCCTCCATAAATTGTGATTGAGCGCGAGAGATAGACACAATAGTGGGGTCTCTGATTAGCAGGAGGACCACGCTCTTTCCGGTCCTCCAGGGCTTCCTATTGGCCCAACAAAAGAAGAGCATGCGCAGTTACCGCGGACAGTTAGGAGCACGCACAGGTTTTGCTGACACCGGCGGACATGCGCAGTGTGTGTTGTCACCGAGGAGCACGCGCAAGGTGCTGTGTGAAGTTGCTGGTGTTACTGACAGATTTTGTACCCAAATGACAATCGGAGACAAGAAAGGCTGGAGTGACGTTTTATATTTATCCTGCGGCTTGACATTTTATTCCTTTTGCATTTTATTTGACTACCCATCTTTTCCTCAGGGTAGGGGACTCCCAAACTGGAGGGCATAGGTTGAAGGTGAGAGGGGAAAGATTTAAAAGGGACCTAAGGAGTAGAAAAGAAGTGTGAAAGTTAATTCCCGTCAAGAAATACTCTTTCCAAACCTGTACATCTTTGGATTGTGGGAAGAAACCGGAGCACCCAAAGGAATCCCATGCAGACTCCACTCAGACAGTTACCAGAGACTGGGATCAAACCCGGGTCCCTAGCGTTATAAGGCAGCAGTGCTAACCACTGAGCCTGTTCAGAAGAAGCAGCAATTGATTTATATTAGGGTGACAAGGGAAAGGATTAAAAGGGACCTAAAGGGCAACTATTTCACGCAGTGGGTGGTGCGTGGATTGAATGAGCTCCCAGAGGAAGTGGTGGAGGCTGGTACAATTACAATATTCAACAGGCATCTGGATGGGTATATGAACAGGAAGGTTTGGAGGGATATGGGCCAAGAGCTGGCAAATGTGTCCTGATTAATCTAGGATATCCGATTGGCACAGAACAAACAGCTTGTTTCCATGATCCACTACTCCATGATTCTATTTCTACATAGTCAGAACTGTTATGACACGGACTGCACTCCCCCCACTAATTTAAAAGCAAAAAAAGATTTACCCCATGTGCAAATGTGAAAATTCAAGAGGTAAGGAACTGTTTCCAAGTCACTATTTAAAGTTTTATTTAATGATCTAGGGCACTAACTTGCAAGTGTTTAAATCTGCTGGGACTTTTCGTACTCCCAAATCTATTCAAATCTGTCTAAACCAGTTCAAATCTCGGGCGAAAGCCCCCAAATTTTACAACACTGGGTGCAATCTCCCCCACCTAATTTAAACCAGCAACATAGAGAAGGTTTAACCCTTGCAGTAATCTGTGAAAATTCAAGAACCAAGAAACTATTCCCAAAGGTCAGTATTTAAAGTTAAAATTAACAACTTTATTTCTTTAAGTCTAATGGAGAATAATTAATTAACAACTATTTACAACTCCTTTCTCTAACCTATCTTCTACTTTCCCCTGTATGATACCAGTCCAATGAAAACCCCTGATTAAGATTTACCGAAAGATTCAAACTTCAAAACCAGCCAGCTTTTAAATCTTCTCTTTGTATCTTCCTCTGTATATTTGCTTTCCAGGTCGGTGTCAATGTTTTTTTTTCTGTGCAAACTCCTTATCTGGACAGGTACCTCTCAGAGAGTTCTCACTAGCAGCCTACATTTGTTGGTCTTTTGGCAGTTCTCCTGCAACTGTTCAATTTTTTTTTGATTTTATACTCCAAAGCATCAAATCATTTCATTGGTGTTATTAGATTAGATTAAATTCCCTACAGTGCGGAACCAGACCCTTCGGCCCAACCAGTCCACACTGACCCTCCGAAGAGTAACCCACCCAGACCCATTTCCCTCTGACTAATGCACCTAACACTATGGGCAATTTAGCATGGCCAATTCACCTGACCTGCACATCTTTGGGCTGTGGGAGGAAACTGGAGCACCCGGAGGAAACCCATGCAGACACGGGGATTGGAATTCAGTATTTTGGGGCAAGATTTAAATCTATTGGCCAAAATTGAGTATGTTTTTGTCCCCAGGCAACCCAGCTACCGAGCTGTTCGACCAAATGTTAAATTGTTACCTTGTTCAGTACGCTTGGTGCTATATCAGGTGGTTCTACTCACTTTTCAACTCTCTTAAAAGGTAGAATACACCTCTACACCTTCTAACAGAAGCCAATTTTTCAAGACTAGGAATCGGCCATTCACCCCTAACAGGTGAAAGTGAGTACTGCAGATGCTGGAGATTAGAGTCAAGAGTGTGGTGCTGGAAAAGCACAGCAGGTCAGGCAGCATCCGAGCAGCTGGAAAATTGACATTTTGGGCAAAAGCCTCATTCACCCCGAACAGCCTGTCCTCAACTGCACATAGTTCAAAGCAAGTTTGAGAAAGATGGCTGCAGCTTTGTCTTAATATAAAATTGAACATGCGTTCAAACTTTAATGCTGTTTCTGAATATATTATTGTAGCTATTCTCAATTTGAAAGATTAGTCATTTCTTGTGCACCCCCATTTCCCAGGCAGTGTCATCACCAACCATTCTCTCTCTCTATCTTCTGAGAAGAGCATGATACAGCAATCAAAGACTGCTCGAGGCATGAGAAAGTTTAGTGGGGGTTGGAAAAGAATCAGAATGGACAGGGTGACAGAGTGTGGGGGCCATTGAGAGACTGGGGGGAACAGAGGGTGGTGGGGGCGGAAAGGAAAGACTCGGGGGTCAAAGGATGGAAGAAGAGAATGAGGGAGAGAGAGAGAAAATGGGGGACAGAAAGTTGCAGGGCGAGAGAGAATGGATGGGGGCAGTGAGTGGGGAGAGAGACAGCACAATTCCCATCTTCCCCACGACTGGGACTGTGTCCCATGAACTGGAACCTACTCCTCCCACAGCAGTCATTTCTCAATCTACATATGGCTAAAGCAGAAGAATTATATAATCCCTGCAGAGCCCATTTCACCTATCAAATTCACAACGACCTTCCACACAGCATCCCACCCAGACTCATCCACTTACCCGACAGCCCTGCAGTTCCCCATGGCTAACCCACTCTAACCTGCACATCCCTGGACA
The DNA here is from genome assembly GCF_020745735.1 of Hemiscyllium ocellatum. Taxonomy (NCBI): domain Eukaryota; kingdom Metazoa; phylum Chordata; class Chondrichthyes; order Orectolobiformes; family Hemiscylliidae; genus Hemiscyllium; species Hemiscyllium ocellatum. Next base: position 155,682 of record NW_026869063.1, read on the forward strand.
CTTTAGCACAGCCGATCCATCCGAAACTGCAGATCTTTGGACTGTGGGAGGAAACCGGAGCACCCAGAGGTAACCCATGCAGACAGAAGGGGGAGAACATACCAAAGTTCACACAGACAGTCACGAGAAGGTGGAATCAAATCACTTCTAACAATTCTCCCAACCTGCAAAACCCTGAACACTGTGGGTAATTTAGCAGGGCCAATCCACCCTAACCTGGGCAAAGATAAAAATCACATGACACCAGTCCAACAGATTTATTTGGAAGCACTAGCTTTTGGAGCGCTGCTCCTTCATCAGGTGGTTGTGGACTATAAGATCATAAGACACTGAGTTTACAGCAAAACACTACAGAGTCATGCCACTGAAATGATACATTGAAGAAACCTGGATTGTAAAGTCTTTCATCTTTTAGAATGAGTTGCCGGTGTCATTAATATGTAAATCCCAGAACTTCTTAAAAGACACCTACTCGAGATAATTTAAGGTTATATAAGAAAAGGTGACAACTCAACTCAGACAATGCATTAAAGGTGTGAGGCCAGATTCTGTATGTATCCCAGTTTTTGAGTCAGACTGGTTCTATTTCCAAAGTGGAATTTACAAAATATTCCATGTATTGTCTGCCTGCAGATTGCATTTTGCTCAAAAAATGCACAATGTATCTGCAAATACAAATTCACCCCATAGACCTGTGTGTGTGTGTGTGTGTGTGTGTGTGCGTGTGTGTGCGCGCGCGCGCACGCGCACATGAGAGAGAAAAAGTCTAGTTCCATACTGTATATCTCTATGTCTATTGCATAACAGATGCTTCATTTCTGTTGATGTAAATATTGTTATAAATCATAGCTGGGTACTAATACTTAGACGTAAGGGAGAGAGAATTCTTCAATTAGGGCACTACAAGAATCCTAGCAGACCCCTATTTCTAGTTTACTTGCCAATGAACAGACACAAGCACCTATTTAATTCTAATTTTTCACCTTTTTTGTTATATTTTCTGGTATGATGATACTCGGTGTCTGGATGGTTTACAGGCTGGGAGATTGTAGGTTGGACTTTGATTGAGTGAATGTTTTATTGTCCCGAAAGGTGTCAAAGGAGGTTAAAGCTTCAGCAGAAATGAAGCACAGCTGAGAACAGACAACAACTGTGTGGGAACAGGAAGATCAACCAAGGACAAAGAAACCAGGACCTGAAATCCGAGCCGACACCAGACTGCCCTGTGGTCAGTGCTTTGATTAGCAGTGTCAACCCTCTACCTTTACCTAGCTTCCCATTCGACATGAATGCCACATCTCCCCTCAATATTTAGGATCCAATCCTTGTCATCCTGAAGCTATGTCTCTGTAAGGAGTCTCAGATCATAATTATTCTCTTCAATGTGAGCAGTCAATTCATTCACTTTTGTTACGTTGCAGCGCTATTACGACACGGGGTAACCCCCTCTGCTAAATTAAACCAGCAATATAGAGATGATTCACCCCATGCAGTAATATGTAAAAGTTCAAGAGGCAAATAACTATCCCAAAGGTAAATATTTAAAGTAAAAATTAACAAGTTTACTCTTTATGTCCAACAGAGAATATTAAAACTCATAAAAATGCCCGGTTTTATAGTCCAAAACATCAAATCATTTTATTGGTGTTGATATTATCAAAATACTTAATTCAAACTTGATTGGACTTTGGTATTTTGGGGCAAAATTTAAACTGATTGGCCAAATTTAAATTTGTTTGTGCCTCATGGCAACCCAGTTGCTCTATTTGTGTTGACCAAATATTACATTCTCATCTTGTTTATAACACTTTGTTCTGCTCGATTTTTTTAAACTCTCTTAAAGGTACAGTACCTCTACCCCTTCATAACAAGCACACAGTCAAATACTGACCTTTTAGTTTTATTGTTTGTAATCTTTTGAATCCAGTTTTAATTGCTGGTACGTTTATTCTCCTTGTTCCTTTCTATTGTTCTCTGATGTCCATTTTCCACATCACTCCATTGCTTATCTACCTTGAGTTGGATTAGCCTTGCTAAATTGCCCATAGTGCCCAGGGATGTACAGGTTAGGTGGGTTAGCCAATGGGAAATGCAGGGTTATAGTTTCATCGTAATAGAAGCAGGAGTAAGCCATTGGGCCTGTTGAGCCTGCTTCACCATTTATTAAGATCATGGCTGATCTATCCATCATCTCAGCTCTTACTTGCATTATCCCGACTACCCTTGATTCCCCGAGGGATGGGGACGGGAGCAGGATACTCTTTGGAGGGGTCAGAATGGACTTGATGGGCTGATTGGCCTGCTTCCACACTGTAGGACTTCTATGATTTACCGCAGTTGTGTTTGCCTTAGATCACAGCTCCCAGAATCTCCCACCTTCTGCAAATCAAAAGACAAGACCCCCCTCCCCTTGTATGTATGTTATCTAAATGCTTAATCATTTCTAGTGAATACAGCCCATACCTCCTGCTGCTGCCAGTAACCTTTACAATGCTGATGAAATAATGCAATTCCTGCAGTACTGAAAACTGTAAGGCTTCTAACAAGACCAGTTACTCATTCACCGCTCCTTCTGATGGACAGCATTGGAAACAAAACATCGGAGGCTGACAGAAATGAGCAGTTTAACTCAAAAATCCACCTAGCCCTTCACTGGGCACCCCAATCAGCACACTGTCCTTACTGCTCACCCCCACAGTGCAATGAATTCCCACATTCCACCAAAATCCTAGACGTACTCATGTACTCAGTTGCTGTCTCACCAATGAAAGGTTTCATTGTAACTTCTTCTGCTTCCAGTAAAGGCAAAACATCTTTGAAAGCTGCTCTGAAACTCCAGTCTTCACAACAACACTTCTGCTTTCACGTAAGATGATTAAAGTCATACAGCACAGAAACACAGCCTTCAGTCCAACTCATCCATGCCGACCAGATATCCTAAACTGGTCTAATCCCACTTGCCAGCATTTGGCCTGTATCCCTCTAAATCCTTCTTATTCACATACCCATCCAGATGCCTTTTAAACGTTGTAATTGTAGCAGCCTCCCCACTTCCTCTGACAGCTCATTCCAAACATGCACTACCCCCGTGTGAAAAAGTTGACCCTCAGGTCCGTTTTAGATCTTTCCCCTTTCACGTGAAATCGATGCCCTCTAGGTTTGGAGTCGCCTACCATGGGGAAAAGATTTTGGCAATCCAACCTATCCATACCCTTTATAAACTTCTGTAAGGTCACCCATCAGCCTCCAATGCTCCAGGGAAATTATCTCTGGTGTATTCAGCATCTTCCTATCGCTCAAACCCTCCAACTCTGCCTACATCTTTGTAAAGCTTTTCTGAACCCTTTTAAGTTTCACAACATTCTACCAGAGGGCGGCAACTGGAATTGCACACAGTATTCCAAAAGTGGCCTAACATGACCTCCCAACACCTGTACTCAATGCTCTGACCCAAAAAGGAAAGTGTACCAAATGCCTTCTTCACTATCCTGTCTCCCTGCAATTCCACTTTCAAGGAATTATGAACCTGCAAGGACACTTTGTTTAGCAACACTCCCCTTTAACTATGTAAGTCGTGCCCTGATTTGCCTTACAAAATGAAACACCTCACATTTATCTAAATTAAACTCATTCTGCCACTCCTTGACCCATCAGCCCACCGATCAATTCTAATTTGTATTGAACTTTGTTTCCTCTCTCATCCCCTAAAAGCTGAGAATCTCCATCCCACACACACTTCCTCCATTCTGACTTTGCTGAACCTAATTCCTGCTGTAACTCATCCTGAAGGGTGTGGTTCATGCTGATTAACAGGCCCACACTCGGGGGAGGTGGAGATCTAATTGAAACAGACAGAATTCTGACTGGCCTGGACAGAGTTCAGGGGAAGATGTTCCTATTTATAGGAGAGTCTAGGACCTGAGGGCACAGCATCAGAGTAAAAGGAATATCTTTTAGAACAAAGATAAGGTGAAACATTTTCAGCCGGTGAGTGGTGAATATGTGGAATTCATTGCTACAGAAGGCTGTGGAGGCCAGGTCACGGAGTAGATTTAAGATGGAGGTAGATGGTTCTTGAGGATCAAGGGGGTCGAGGGTTACAGGGAGAAAGGGATTGAGAAACTTATCAGCCAGAACTTGATAGTGGAGCAGCCCTGATGGGCTGAGAGGCCTAATTTCTGCTCCTGTGTTTTATGGTCTCTTGCTGTCCTGGACTAGGAGTGTGCAAATTGGGAGCAGGAATAGGCCATTTCGCCTGTCGGGTTTGCACCAGCATTGAACAGATCATAAGTAGATATGAGTATACCTACGTAAAAGGGTAAAACAAGGACTGCACATGCTGGAAACCAGAGTCTAGATTAGAGTGGTGCTGGAAAAACACAGCAGGTCAGGCTGCTCCTCGGATGCTGCCTGACCTGCCATGAATATACCTACATTCAGGTTAATAGGCTGGAATTTTTTCCACTGGAGCAGAGGAGGATTATAAAATCGTGAGGGGTATAGATGAGGTGAATGGCCAAAATCCTTTCTCTAGGCTGGGGGTTCAAGTCTACGCAGCAAATTTTTGAAAGAAAGAGAGGAGAAAGATTTTAAAAGGACATGAGGATCGCCATTTCTCTTCTCTCCCCCCCCCCCCCCCCCCCCCCCCCCCCCCACCCAGCTATAATAGAAGGGGTTCGAAGGATATGGGCCCAGGGCTGGTAAATAAACTAGATTAGGATAATTGGTAGGCATGGACAAATTGGACCGAAGGGTCTGTTTCTGTGCTGTACATCTCTATGACTCCAATATAAAAGATTCAGAGGGATATAGGTTAAACACAGGCAGGTGGGTCCAGTTTAGTTTGAGAACATAGTCAGCATGGATTAGTTGGACTGAAGGGTCTGTTTCTGTAACTGATCTGTACTGGTCTTGCCTTCCCCCATAACCATCACTTCTTTGTTGTTCAATAAGCAGATGAACTCAGCCTTGGAGATATTCAATTACTCCCAAACTGCAGGAAGGCGTCCTCACTTCTCAACTCAATTCCTCTTGCCAATATCCCACTTGCCTTGCTCGCTACTTGCTGCACCTGTCTGACAACTTGCACTGACTGGATTAGAAGGACGCAGAGGCCCTATTGTATATTCACACATCATTTCTAATGAAAGGCTCGAGCCTGAAATGTCAATTCTCCTGTATTTTCCATTGAAAAAAGACCTGGACTCACTTTCCCAGAGTCTCTCCCCTCCCTGGATTCACTCCGTTTCCCTTCAGTTCCTGCAAGTCAACAGCTGAACCCCGGAATGGAAAAGGGGTTGAGAAAAGAGCGTGCTGTACTCACAGATGTTGGAGAGAGGAAGGAAGTTGCAGTCTGGGGTGAAGCTCAATCTTCTTTCAGGGAGAGAGGAGCAGCAGCAGCAACTTCAGAAGTTCATGGTCCTACTTCCGCATCCAGACAATGGGTTTGCTGTGATTGGCAGGAGGACCAGTCTCCATCCGGTCCTCCAGAGCTTCTCATTGGTCCATCAAAACAAGATCACGGAGTGCTTCCGCTTTTTGCGTGAGCATGCGTAATATTTTGCTGACACCATGGAACATGCGCACTGCGTTGCTGACACCGAGTAGCATGCGCAGTACGGAGATGTTGGCATTACTGACAGATTTTCAAAGTTAAAAATCACACAATGCCACGTTGTCGCCCAACAGGTTCATTTGGAATCACTAGTTTTCTAAGCGCTGCTTCTTCATCGGTTCGTTGTGGAGCAGAATCAAAACACACAGACTTTATAGCAACAGGATTGCAGTGTCATGGGATGTAATATTAAACAACTTCAGCTGACCTCTACCACCTTTTAGAATGACCATGTTAGTTTTGATTCCTACATCTGTAAATCCCAGAACTTTTCAAAAGTTACGTTCTCAAGATAGCTTTTAACAATAGGTGTCATCTCAATCAGATAATGCATTGAAGGTGTTAAGCTAAAGTCTGTCTGTGTCGCAATGTTAGGTCAGACGGATTCTATTTCTATCGTGGTATTACAGAATCTTACATGTATGCGTTTTTGTGCAAAATAAAATGCGATTCTGCAAGTACAAATTCAACCCACAAACTTGTGTGTGTGTGTGTGTGTGTGCGCAGGAGAAACCGAGTGATTATATGTGTGTGAGAGAGTATAATGGAGTATAAGTCTGTGAGAGGGTGTATGTGTGAGAGAGAGAGAGAGCATTTGAGAGAGTGCATGTGTATGAGAGAGTCTGTGTGATTGTGTTGGCTTGAAGGTGTGTGTGTGTGAGAGTGAGTGAGTGAGAGACAGAATGGGGTCACCTGGAGTGTGACATGAACCCAACGTCCTGGTTGAGGCCATCTCCATGGGTATTGAACTTGGCTATCACACTTTCCTTTTTTGCCTATCCTGAAGTCTACCTTGAAGGATGGTCACCCGAAGATCCAAGGCTGAATGTCCTGGACTCCTGTAATGTTCCCCGACTGGGAGGGAACACGCCTGGCTGGTGATTGTTGTGCAGTGTCCATTCATTTGTTGCTGTAGCCTCTGCTTGGTCTCATCAATATACCAAGACTCAGGGCATCGTTGCCTGCAGCATATGAGATAAACAATGCTGGCTAAGTCACATGAGTACCTGCTACACTCATGGTGGGTGGTGTTCCCATGTGTAATGGTGCTAATCGTGTCAACACTCTGATACGTCTTTCATCATCTGCCGTGACAGAGTTGTATCGTGTTGTCCTGAAGGCCAGGTGGTTTTCTGCGAACAACTATTTGTTTAAAGTTTGGTGGTTGTTTGAATGCGAGAAGTGGAGGCGTGGGGAAGGTCTTGGCGAGCTGCTCATCCTCATCAATAATGTGTTGCAGGCTGCGAAGAACGTGGCGGAGTGCTTCGGCTCCTGAGAAGTACTGGACAACAAAGGGTACCATTTTGGTTGCAGCTCGTGTCTGTCTCCTAAAATAAGTCATTACAGTTTCTTGCTGTGACACATTGGAACTGGCAGTTGATGAGTTGAACATTGCACCCCGTTCTTATGAGAGCATGCTTGTGTACTTCCAAGTGTCTGTCACGTTCCTCCTCACCTGAACAGGGCTTGTCCAGAGGGGATGGCTGTTTTAATATGTTTCACTAGAGAAGTGTAGCACTGTCAGGTTATCCATGGTTTTGCGGTATAGAGAAGTGCTGAGACATCCATTCTTGATAGAGCTGCATGTGTTCAAAAATGAGACAGATACTAAATAGTGTGGCGAGTGTGATGGTGGGATGAAACTTGTTAATATCACAGTATCGTTGTTTCAGTGACTCCTCACCATGGGTCCAGAGGAAGAAATGTCATCAATATATCTGCTGTATAGTGTTGATTGGAGGTCCTGTGCAGAAAAGAAGCCTTGTTCGAAACTGTGCATGAAAGCGTTGGCATACTGGAGTGCAAATTTGGTCCCCATGGCTGTTCCATGTGTCTGGATAAAGAATTGGTTGTTAAAGGTGAAAATGTTGTGGTTGAGAATGAAGCGGATGAGTTGTAGGACAGTGCTCAGAGATTGGCAGTTGTTGGTATTGAGTACTGAGGCTGTTACCGAGATGCCATCATCGTGAGGAATGCTGGTGTAGAATACTGACACGTCCACGGATTCAAATAGTCTGTGGATGCTGAGCTTCTGGAAGGATTGGATCAGAAGTCTTGATGAATGTTGTCAGTTCATGGTTGTATTTTTTGGTCAGATCAGCTGGTAGTTGCCTGTCGTGTTCCTGTTCAGTTGTTTGTACACTTCCTTGCAAAACTGAAAATGTGTTGCTGGAAAAGCGCAGCAGGTCAGGCAGCATCCAAAGAGCAGGAAAATCGACGTTTCTGGCATGAGCCCTTCTTCAGGAATGAGGAAAGCATGTCCAGAAGGCTAAGATAAAAGGTAGGTAGGAGGGACTTGGGGGAGGGGCCATGGAAATGCGATAGGTGGAAGGAGGTCAAGGTGAGGGTGATAGGCCAGAGAGGGGATGGGGGTGGAGATGTCAGGAAGAAGATTGCAGGTTAGGAGGGCGGTGCTGAGTTCGAGGGATTTGACTGGGACAAGGTGGGGGGAGGGAAAATGAGGAAACTGGAGAAATCTAGGTTCATCCCTTGTGGTTGGAGAGTTCCTAGGAAGAAGATGAGGTGCTCTTCCTCCAGCCGTCGTGTTGCTATGGTCTGGCGATGGAGGAGTCCAAGGACCTGCATGTCCTTGGCGGAGTGGGAGGAGAAGTTGAAGTGTTGAGCCACGGGGTGGTTGGGTTGGTTAGTCCGGGTGTAGGTTGGTGGGGTGGTAGGTGAGGACCAGTGGGGTTCTGTCCTGGTGGCGATCGGAGGGGCGGGGCTCAAGGGCGGAGGAGCGGGAGGTGGAGGAGATGGTGTGGAGGGTATCATCAATCACATCTGGGGGGAAATTGCGGTCTTTGAAGAAGGTGGCTATTTGGGTTTTACTGTATTGGAACTGGTCCTCCTGGGAGCAGATGCGGCGGAGACGAAGAAATTGGGAGTATGGGCAGGCATTTTAAAAAGACATGAGGGGCACCTTTTTATTTTAAGACAGAGAATGGTTCTCATGTGGTATCAATGTCCAGGGGAGGTGGTGGATACAGGTACAGTTACAGTGTTTAAAAGACATTTGGATAAGTACATAGAGTCATAGAGGTGTACAGTATGGAAACAGACCCTTCGGTCCAACCCGTCCATGCCGACAAGATATCCCAACCCAATCTAGTCCCACCTGCCAGCACCCGGCCGATATCCCTCCAAACCCTTCCTATTCATATACCCGTCCAAATGCCTCTTAAATGTTGCAATTGTAATAGGAAAGGTTCAGAGAGTCTGGACCAAACACTGGCAGGTGGGACTAGTTTAGTTTCAGAACACAGTCAGCATGGACTAGTTGGACTTAATGGTCTGTTCCTGTGCTTTATGACTGTAACTATCTGCAGTCCTCACTTTTTACTCGAAGATTTTAACCTACTGCGAATCATCTTGCAAGGATGCCTTCCTTGAAGAAGCTCTCTTCCTCCCTCTACAAGGATTTCAGTGAATCTCTCTCTCACTGCACCCCCCAGGTCATCTCCTCTGCACAGAAACTCTTACCTATCACATCTCCATCGCCCCTCCTCCAAGTCCCTCCTCCCTACCTTTTATCTTAGCCTGCTGGACACACTTTCCTCATTCCTGATGAAGAGCTTTTGCCCGAAACGTTGAATCTCCTGTTCCTTGGATGCTGCCTGACCTGCTGTGCTTTAACCAGCAACACATTTTCAATACTGGTCTTAAAACCAGTTTCTTACCTTCCCCAATACCCACCCACTTCTTTGTTCTTCAAAGTCAAGTGAACTCAGCGTTGAATACATTCAATGGCTGACCTAACTGCAGGAAGACATCGCCACTTGTGAACTCAACTTCTCTTGCTAATATATCATTGGCCTTGCTGATTGCTTGCTGCTCCTGACTGACAACAGGCAGTGACTGGTGTAGAAGGATGCTGAGGCCCCTTTGTCCATCCACACATCATTCCTGATGAAGGGTTCGTGCCCAAAACATTGACTCTCCTCCTCCTCAGTTCCTGACTGACCTCCTGTGCTTTTCCAGCGCCACACTTTTCAACTCTGATCTCCATCATCTCACTTTCGCCACATCTCAACATGTCACCATTTAAACAATGCGCCTCTTCTCTGCGTTTTTTTTAACATCAAAGGCTATAGATTGTGTCACTTCATTTGCCATGTGTTTGCAAATTGCGACACAGACCTGGATCAACTTTTCCAGAGTCTGTCGCACACACACACCTCCCCCACCTCAATTCACTCTTTCCTTTCAGTTGCTGCGTATTAACAATTGAACCCCAGAATGAAACAAAAAATGGATAAAGTGGTGATAAACAGACTGTTGTACTCACAAAAGTTAGACAGAGGAAGGAAGTTACAGTCTGGAGTAAAGTTCACAGAGGAAGGAGCAGCAGCAACTTCAGAACTCACGGTCCAACCTGCACATTTCGACAATGGGCGGCCCTGATTGGCAGGAGGACCAGTCTCTTTCCGGTCCTCCAAGGTTCTTCATTGGTCCATGGAAAGGAGCTGACGCGCAGTTTCTGCGGGCACCAAGGAAGACGCGCAGTGTTTTGCTGACACCGGCGGTCATGCGCAGTGCTTGCTGACACCGCGGAGCATGCTCAGTATGCAGGAATTTGTTACAGATTTTAAAGTTAAAAATCACAAAACCCCTGGTTATAGTCCAACAGACTGATTTGGAAGCACTAGCTTTCAGAGCGCTGCTCCTTCACCAGGTGATTGTGGAGTGTAAGATCGTAAGACACAGAATTTATGATCTTATACTCCACACCCGCCTGATGAAGGAGCGGCGCTCCGAAAGCTAGTGCTTCCAAACAAGCCGATTGGACTGTAACCTGCTGTTGTGTGATTTTTAACTTGGTACACCCCAGTCCATCACGGGCAAGTCCACATCATGACAAATTTTAAGTGTCCAACTGCGAATACGAGAGAAAAATACCAAAGCAATTTTTTGTCGAAATGTTTTTTCCCTGTGCCTTGACATGTTATTCCTTTTGCATTTTGTCTGGCTGCTCAATGTTTCTGTCTTTTCCCCAGGATAGAGGTATTCCAAAACTACAGGGTATAGGTTTAGGGTGAGGGGAAAAGATTTTAAAAGATTTAAAAGACTAGGAATATAACATTCACCCCTTACAGGGCGAAAGTGAGGACGGCAGATGCTGGAGATTAGGGTCGAGGCTGTGTGCTGGAAAAGGAGCAGGAGAATCGATGTTTTCGGCAAAACCCTTCATCAGAAAATAGCCATGGGGAACTGCAGAGCTGCAGCGTAAATGAGTGGGTCTGGGTGGGATGCTGTTGGGAAGGTCGGTGTGAATGGCCTGCAGGGATGATATGCCTTAGCCATGCTTATATTGAGAAATGATTACCCCAAATCTGCTGTGGGACGAGTGGGTTCCAGTTCGTGGGACACTGACACCAGTCCTGGGGAAGGTGGGATTTGTGCTGTCTCTCACTTCACATTCTGCCCCTTGTCCATTTTCTCCCCACCCACTGCCCCCTGCCCTTTCTCCCCTTTTCACACTGCACCCCGATTCTCTCCCCAACCCTCTGAACCCCAGTCATTCTCTACTCCCCAACCTCTGTCCCCTCTCCATTTCTCTCCCTTCTCCACCACCACCAGTGCCCCCGCTGGTCCTTTCTCGTGCCTCAGCCCTCTTTGATCTAGTGGCCGAGCAGAGGCTGATAGCCAAGTTTAGAACACATGAGGATGGCCTCAGCCGAGACCCTGGGTTCATGTCACACTACAGGAGACCCAGCTACACAATACACTCTCACACACACAAGCACACTCTCTTACATACTCACACGCTCGTGCAGACCCTCACTGATAGACATGCTCTCTCTCTCAGACACACAGTAACATAACCCCACACTCAAACCCACGCACACACCATCTCACATGCTTATACTCCATCACACACACATACACACACTGTACCGAGCATGCACACGCAAACTCAACCACTCTCTCTCATGCATGTACTCACATAGAGAAGTATTTGGGGGTGAATCTGCGTTTGCAGGATTATATATTTGGAAATAGAACCAGTCTCACTCAAGGTTAGGATACAGAGAGACCGTACCCTCACAGTTTTCATGCATTGTCTGACCTGAGGTGTCACCTCCTTTTATAAACCTTAAGTTACCTGGAGAATGTGACTTTTAAAACGTTCTGGGATTTACAGATTAATGAATCGAAATCTACAACCCGTTTTAAAAGATGAAAGACTCTACATCAATCTAGGTTTCTTCAATATATCATTTATGTTACATGACACTATAATCTTTTATTCTATATTCTGTGTCTTATGATCCTCCTCCACAGAACCACAGGTCCAAGGAGATCTGTCCCAACTTTCCAATCTACCTTCATTGCTGACACTCCTCAGGCACGGCACCATTCACGTCAACCTGTTCATAGCCTGAGACCAACGAGCCACATGCCATGGGCGCAGCCAGCTCCAGAAGCAGCTGAGACTTGCTCAGTATGAAATACATTGTACATTCCTCCCAGAATTTCAAGCAGCAAAGCGTTTCAAGAACATCTGCTTGTCGATCTGTCTCCTGCTCCCAGAACACTGCTGTTTGTCCCGTCCCCAGGGACCGGGCTCTCTCCACTAGTGGATAATTGAACCATTTTGTTTCTACTTGTACGCTGTGCTGGTGGAAGGCAGAGCCCATTCGCTCTTCTGCTCTCTATCACTATCACTTGAGGTAGGAGACGAATGCATCAAAGGACAACTTTGAACTTGCTCCAAAGATCTGTTATGGGAGAAATGGAAAGGTGATGTGCTATCGGTACAGACAGAAATGGAGACCGGAGAGTCTTCCCTCAGGTAAATTGATACGAGTGCCTTCTTGTGCAGCCTGTTTGGTGTTCAGAATTTGCCTTGACACAGCAATCCTGCAGAAAGTATTTTGTTACACGGGCGTCTGTTTCTTTAACGCAGGAAATGGACAAAAACAGCAAGTCACGTGTTTCAACTTCACCAGTTCATTACCACCTGAGAGAAGAGGTTTCACACTTGAGGTCAGAACACACCGACAGAAGAGGACAAGACAACTCAGAGCTCCACAAGGGTGCCAGCGCAACTGTGTAAATCTGACCCGAACCACTCTCTGCACGAAAACGTCCTACATAAAGTCATTTTACCTCCCTTTTTCTCGGTCCCACATCACTTCGGTTCACACGTCAACCTGTTCGACACTACCTCCAAGCATTTCACTTCCCTGTTTTCTGCCTTGTCCGTACTCCAGACAGCCCAACCTCGTTTCACCAAGGTGCGTTTTGAGAAAATTAATCAGGCAGTTTTGCACAAGTCACGTTAAAAGAACTCGGGCTCGTCCGGGATTTGAACCCGGGACCTCTCGCAACTCATCACAGCAAAGCCCCCAAAGCGAGAATCATACGCCGAGACCAACGAGCCAGAGAGCCTGTCCGCGATGGATGCCCCACACCGCTTGAGTGACCTGAGACGTGCTCACTATGAAATACATTTGAGATTGCTCTCAGAATTGCAAGCGGCAAAGAGTTTCTCGAACAGCTGCTTCTCATTCAGTCTCCCTGCTGCTGTTTGTCACGTCCCCAGGAACCGGGCTCTCTCCACTGGCAGATAATTCAACCATTTTCTTTTGAAACTCTTCTTTGACACCCGTGCGGCCAGTGACAAGCATTGCCCTCCTCACCATAGGATACAGAGAACAGGAGAAGACCACGCAGATCTCCACGAGTGTATCAACTCGACTGTGCATATTGGGCCAGTATATCGCTGTGAAATATTTATGTCCAAGCATTTTTCGGAAGCAGATGAGAAGGCGAGGTGCAGAACAGAGCGCAGTTATACGGGAAAGCTGCTAAAGACGACATTGAGTGAATAGGAGAGTGGGTTATGGTCCCAACACGCACCGTTGTGCCAGGGGTTACACTTCGGGTCCACTCTTCCTTCACTCGCAACACCCCACACCCACCTCCCATAGTGCCAAGTCGCTTTCGCCTGCAACCGCCGAATGTGTAACACCTGCCCATTTACCTGCTCCCTCCTGAATATCCAAGGGCTCAAACATACCTGCCAGGTGAAGCAGCACTTTTGCCACAACCTAGTCCACTGCATTCGCTGCTCACAGTGTCGTTTCCCCAATGTAGCATGAAGCATAAACTGGGTGACTGCTTCGCAGAACATCCCGGTTCTGCCCGCAGGAAAAAGGCCCTGACGTGGCGGTTGTCTGCCACTTTAACACATCACCCTGTTCCCTGACCAACATCTCTGTCTCAGGCTTGCAGCAGTGTTCTAGCTCCAGATGAAAGAACAACAACTCATTTTCCACTTGGAGACCTTCCAGCCCTCGGTCTTCAATATCGAGTTCCATAACTTTAGGGCCTGAACTCCCCATGTCCTTGACCCCTACCACACAAACGACTCCTTGTTATCACCTCGTCTGCTATGACACACTACGTATTGTTAGCCACTAACAGTCTCCATGAGCAGCTATTCGCCCTCTCACGCGGATCGTTATTCACTCCTACGTCCTTCCTATTGTTCTCTCTCTCTGAGCTGGCGGCAAACACAGCAATGTACATTGGAGACTCTGAGCCAGCTGAAAGTTGCTCAGTGTGAAGTACATTCCACATTGCTCCAAGAATTGCAAGCAGCAAAGCGTTTCCAGAACTTCTGCTTGTCATTTTGTCCCCGGGGCGATGATGTTTGTCTCATCCCCAGGAACTGGACTATCTCCACTCCTCGATAATTAAACCAATTTATTTCTACTTGCACGTTGTTCTGGGGGGGGGTGGGTGGGGGTGGGGGGGTGGGGCGGGTGTAGGGTGGGGGCGGGGTAGAGTCTCTCTCTCTCTCTCTCTCTCACTCTCTGAAACCGTTGGGGTGAGAGGTGTCAGTTGCATTAATGCGGGGAACATGAACAACTTTGATTGTGAACTTTCTCCAAAGGTCTGTTATCGGAGCGATAGAAAGATGCTGTGCTGGCAGGACAGAGAGAAATGGACACCGAGGACTCTTCGCTCAGGTAAATTCACATTGTTGTGCAGCCTTCTTGGTGTTCAGAAATCGTCTTCACGCAGCAATCTTACGGAAAGTCTATTGCAAAGTGGGCATCGCTTTCTTTGTTGCTACCGCGCAGCAGTTAACATCTGAGCCCCAAGTGTCGCAGATGAAGAGACTCCGAGTGAAACCTTCACCACTGAGAGTCCTCCCCACGGCCCTGAGCTGAGGGACTGCAGGCAGTCAAAACGGAAGGGACGGTTAAAAATGAACCAGTTTTGCTCCCTCAGCCTCTCTGTCCCAGAGACAGGCAGTGGGACGCCATAAACACGTAGCACCATTCTCGCGTAGACACAAGCCGTTCAAACCATCGAATCCACGCCGGTTGCCTGTCTCTCTCTCTCTCTCTCTCTCTCTCTGAGGTTATTCACAATCGGTGGGATCCGTCCTAATCGTGGGGAACTGTGTCTGAGTCGTGATGAGGTTTTTGACATGCTTGTCATTCACGTCTGAACCAGGGTAGCGAATTACTGCAGGGAATGGACGAAAACCGCAAGACATTTGTTTCAACTTGACCAGCTGTTTGGCATCGCAGAGAACTGTTTTTGCGATCCAGTTCAGAATAAAAAACCGCCGAACAACAGAATGCCACTGAGACCTCTAAAACCACGCACCTTGCATGGAGTGGATTTGGCGAGTGCATCGATATGCTACATGCCATTCGGGTATGCAGCTGGCAGAAGAGAGCACCAATCCAAAGGAAATCAGCTCGAGGTGACATTGAATAATAGCAGAGGATGGTTTCGATCCATCGACCTCTGGGTTATGGGCCCAGCACGCTCCCGCTGCGCCACTCTGCTGCCACGCTCTGAGCCCTGTCCACAGAGCGATTCAGCTTTTCATCTGGCACGCGGCTCGCACGTTCGAGACTGATGTCAAAGACCTCCGCTGCTGTCGTGTGATATGCTGTTTCGCAGACGTACGGAGGCTGTGTAAACAGAAACGTTTTTACTAAATTCCCACATTCTGTTGGTCGAACTGTGTTTTCACACTGAATCACAACATGTGTCGCAGCGCAGACGGAGGCCATGCGGCCCACCTTCGCTCTGCTGGTTCTATACTTAAGTCAACGTGTGTCTATTCGTTTCATTCTCAGCGTAAATCTGCACATCTGAACGTGACCACCGAATTCCCTTTTGTGTTCATTGAATCTTCCTCTTTGTCAATGTCCGACAGGGACTTACTGACACTAACCACTCCCTGTACGAAAACGTTCTTCCTCCTGTCACTTTTACTTGTTTTCCTGGTGACCTAAAATTCTGCCGAATCGTTGTGGACCTTTCAGGTGTGGGAACATTTTCACAACATTATTTCCTGTTTCTAGGTCCCTCATGACTTGGGAAAACTTCGGTTCTCCGAGGAGAGCTGTCCCAATTTTCCACTCTACCTTCATTGCTGACATTCCCAAACACCGCACAGCTCACGTCAACCTGTTCGACACTACATCCAACCATTTCACTTCCCTGTTTTCTGCCTTGTCCGTACTCCAGACAGCCCAACCTCGTTTCACCAAGGTGCTTTTTGAGAAAATTAATCAGGCAGTTTTGCACAAGTCAAGTTTTAGAAAACCTCGGGCTCGTCGGGATTTGAACCGGGGACCTCTCGCAAACTATCACAGTAAGCACCCTAAGCGAGAATCATACGCCTAGGACCAACGAGCCAGCGAGCCGGCGCGCGA